>NC_142801.1:24512049-24742246 GCF_049724085.1 Artemia sp. Qi Xiang Cuo
TTTACTCGTATGTTTCCCGAATATTTAACATGTACCATTTTTCCACACCAGCCCCCCCATAAAACTCAATTCCTCCTAGAATTATTTAAACTAAATAGTTACTCCCGCCCTCCTCCCTCAGAAAGTTCAGAAAAAAACACAATAGCCTTATCTGTAGTGAAGGATTTTTCAACTCATAAACTAATTTTTAAACTAAATAGTTACCCCCGCCCTCCCTCCGCCCTAGAAAGTTCAGAAAAACACAAAAACCGTATCTGTAGAGAAGCATTTTTCTACTCATAAACTAATTTCTTAAACTAAATAGTTACCCCCGCCCTCCTCCCTCAGAAAGTTCAGAAAAAAACAAAAGCCTTATCTGTAGTGAAGCATTTTTCTACTCATAAACTAATTTTGTAAACTAAATAGTTACCCCTGCCCTCCTCCCTCAGAAAGTTCTGAAAAAAAAACACAATAGCCTTATCTCTAGTGAAGGATTTTTCTACTCATAAACTAATTTTTTTAACTAAATAGTTACCCCCGCCCTCCTCCCTCAGAAAGTTCAGAAAAAAACAATAGCCTTATCTGTAGTGAAGGATTTTTCTACTCATAAACTAATTTTTTAACCTGAATAGTTACCCCCGCCCTCCTCCCTCAGAAAGTTCAGAAAAACACAATAGCCTTATCTGTAGTGAAGGATTTTTCTACTCATAAACTAATTTTTTAAACTAAATATTTACCCCCGCCCTCCGCCCTCAGAAAGTTCATAAAAAAAAACAATAGCATTATCTGTAGTGAAGCATTTTTCTACTCATAAACTAATTTCTTAAACTAAATATTTACCCCCGCCATCCTCCCCCAGAAAGTTCAGTAAAACACAATAGCCTTATCTTTAGTGGAGCATTTTTCTACTCATAAACTAATTTCTTAAACTAAACAGTTACCCCAGCCCTCCTCCCTCAGAAAGTTCAGAAAAAAAACAAATGCCTTATCGGTCGGGAAGGATTTTTCTACTCATAAACTAATTTTTTAAACTAAATAGTTACCCCCGTCCTCCTCCCTCAGAAAGTTCAGAAAAACACAATAGCCTTATCTGTAGTGAAGTATTTTTCTACTCATCATCTACTTTTTTAAACTAAATAGTTACGCCCGCCCTCCTCCCTCAGAAATTTCAGAAAAACACAATAGCCTTATCTGTAGTGAAGGATTTTTCTACTCATAAACTAATTTTTTAAACTAAATAGTTACCCCCGCCCTCCTCCCTCAGAAAGTTCAGAAAAAAACACAATAGCCTTATCTGTAGTGAAGGATTTTTCTACTCGTATGTTTCCCGAATATTTAACACATACCATTTTTCCATACCATCCAACAAAACCCAGTTCCTCCTAGCATTTGTAAGTAAGTAATCATGTATAAGTTAGAGGAAAAATATATACACTTACAAATTCAGACTGCACTTGTACATCTGAAGTCCCTGGCAAAGCATGAAGGGTGACCTCCTCTCGATCTTGAGCAGACAAGACCGATGCATTATGAGAAAGCATCCATTTCCTTTTGAATTTTCTACCAGGTGGCATAGTGTTCTGTACAGAGCTGGAATGAGAGGGTCCCGGCTGATCCAGAGAACTTGTAATAGAGCTAGCATATCTGATGATGGCTAGTCTAGCAGCTTGCATCGATGTGGTATCACCCCATCTTGGTCTTTTTTCGGCGGGGGGGGTGTTTGTAGGAAGCGTCCTCCGCCTTTAAAAGGAAGAAAAGTTTAGTAAGGAAAAAAACCTACCTTTTACAGATAAATTGTCCTCTAAAGTTTATTCTGATGTTTGTAGTGCTATAACTATTAGCACTTTAGAAATATTTAAAAAGAAAAGCTTTTAAAGTAAAATTTTGGAAAATTTTTAGTTTGGGGGAAGGGGGATTTCAAAAACATCTCCCCATAATATAATTTGACCTATAAAGTAAATTCTGATATTTCTAGCACTCTATATCTATCAGCACTTTATAAATAATTAAAAAGGCTTCTAAAATGAAATTTGAGTTTGGGGGGAAGGGGGGTTTCAAAAACATCTCCCCATAATATAATTCGACCTATAAAGTCAATTCTGATATTTCTAGCACTCTATATCTATTAGGACTTTAGAAATGATTAAAAAGGCTTCTAAAATAAAATTTTGAGTTTGGGGGGAAGGAGGATTTCAAAAACATCTCCCCATAATATAATTTGACCTATAAAGTCAATTCTGATATTTCTAGCACTCTGTATCTATTAGGACTTTAGAAACAATTAAAAAGGCTTCTAAAATAAAATTTTGAGTTTGAGGGGAAGGGGGATTTCAAAAACATCTTGCCATAAAATATATTGGCCTATAAAGCCTAGTCTGATATTTGCAGGAGTCTATGTCTTACCGCCTTAGAAATATTTAAAAAGGATTCTAAAGTAAAATTTTGGAAAATTTTGAGTTTGGGGGGAAGGGGGATTTCAAAAAAATCTTGCCATAAAATACCTTGGCCTATAAAGCCGATTCTGATATTTGTAGAAGACTATGTCTTATCGCTTTAAAAATATTTAAAAAAGCTTCTAAAGTAAAATTTTGTAAATTTTTGAGTTTGGGGGGAAGGGGGATTTCAAAAACCATCTTTCCATAAAATAATTTGCCTTATAAAGTCAATTCCGAGTTTAGTGTACGGTAACGCTAGACCCTATTTTAAACTGATGACATTGTTCAAACATCACTCACATATCACATTTCAAAGGCTTCATTCTCGCCTAATTGACCACAACAAGAATCTATTTTTTAAAGGAAATTATTGGCACTATGCGTTGGCATGTGGTAATAATAATTCCAGATAATGAACATATAAAAGGTTGTTTTGGAAATTGTCACTCTCGCTAACAAGATAAGACACAGATGTCTTTAGGTAGATCAGAAAAAGACGG
Source organism: Artemia sp. Qi Xiang Cuo (assembly GCF_049724085.1). Classification (NCBI taxonomy): domain Eukaryota; kingdom Metazoa; phylum Arthropoda; class Branchiopoda; order Anostraca; family Artemiidae; genus Artemia; species Artemia sp. Qi Xiang Cuo. The sequence goes on from NC_142801.1 coordinate 24,514,964, forward strand.
AATATCTTAAACACACACACAATTGGGAAAAGCCACATTTTGAACGAAATAACTAAAAAGTAAGGAATTATGGTCGTAACACAGCAATGGAGGAGAGGTTTTTTTGTTTTATATAATAGAAAAAAGCATACTTAGCGTTTTCTAACGACTATACACATCATATTTTAAGGGTTTTTATTGTTGGAGGGGAGGGGGGCTAAGTCCCCCTGAAATTTGAATTTATTAGTAAAACGATATTTTTTTTCGTGAAGTGTACTCACAATGAAGTGTAAGTGTACTCATATTGAAAATAGAAATATCCATTGTACCAAAGTTAATAAAATCCTGTGTGCTATGCTTGATCTGTTAAAATATAATAAAAAATAAATTCTAATGCCTGAACATTTTATACAGGATTTCAAGGATGAATAAAAAACGGATGTTGAGTTACATAATTTTGTGCATGCCCCCAAAACATGTTTGACTACTTTATAACATACCAGTTTTTTAAGAATGTGCACTTGAACTCATGACGTACATTCATTGTGCAATTGACAACAATAACAGAAAAACCTGTCTGCTTAAATTATATTATTACAACCACACTCTCAAAACATGTTTGACCACATTATACCTTGCCAAGTTTAAAAAAACCTCGACTTTAGTTTCATAACATGCATTATATTAATGTCTCAGGCATGGGTTTTTCTTGCGCAATTCCAATGTATATTTTCATGTAAGTTTCGTGGTGCCTATTATCTCAGGTGTAAGTTTCCATGTAAGTTTCGGATCAGCACCTAAGATACTACTCTCCTCTTTTAGCTGATTTTAGCAGCATAAGCGCAACATAAGCGCAGCTGAGTTTAGCAACATATACCTAGAAAGAATTGTTTTCTGGCTTCAAACTGTCCAAATACTCTACCCCCCGGAAAATACCCCCCCCCCCTCGTGGTAAAGAAGGCTTTCCAAATTTGAGAATTTTATTTGAGTTTTATTTTTCTAATTTCTGTAGGGGGAAGGAGTTTTGTTACTTGTGTATTATGGGTTCAAATATTACGCTAAAGTTCTAATTTTGTTCGAATCACAAATCCCTGAATCACAAAGCCTGTTTAATTAGACTAGATAGCTCTTTTGAAAGTAAAAAAAAAAAAGTGTAAAGAGCGAGGTATTGACTAGGGGATGAACGCCCTCATATAGGCTACGTAAAAATTTCTGCTCGTTTTAAGTTTTAATGTTACTCCTTACTTTCAATTGAAAAAACTTATTTTTTTTATTTAATTTCTGATCGTTTTTAAATAATACTGGGAAATCCGGCGCCCCCTTCATAGAAATGTCCTTTCCCCCAAAGAAAGGTCCTCCCACGTAACCCCCTCCTCCGTCCCCCTCCTGGGTAAAGTAGTATCCAACTACTTTACCCCCCCCCTTATATGCACATATATAGCCCAAATTACATATTTCCCGTATATTCTGTCACTTTTCTTTGTCTTGTCTCGTGTTAAGCTGAAAAAAAAAAATAACGAAGAAACCGGTTTTGTTCTTGAGTTTTACACAGCGTAAACTTGAGTGAGTTGCCCATAATACACAAGTACCAAAACTCCTTCCCCCTACAGAAATTAAAAAAATAAAACTCAAGTGAAATTTATGCAACCTGGGGCTAAACAAGCCGAATCGTTGGGTCAAGCATTTGGGCCCAATACTAGGATATTTGCATCTGTTGGGAAGCGAGCAATCCAAATGCACGATAATGTAGGTCACTAGTATTGATAAAAAAACTTGTTTGATTTTCTTTATTTAATGAAGATTAGAGGCAAACAATTTTCTAAAGGCAGTAGATGTCAATTAAAATAAAACTGTTTAAAAATGAAAAAAAGTAAGTAGTTACAAAAAATACAGAAAGCAATAGCCTACTTACAAAAAATAAGATACAAACTCCCAGCATTAAGTTTTGTTGAGCAAAGCCCAAGCGTTGGACGGATATTTTTTAACAATATCGACAGTATTGAACTTGGTTATCAAACACCAAAATATTTGATGCCTTTAGACTCAATTGCTTATAAAAAAAAAAGTAACGCATTGTCAAAGTAGTTTGTTCAAAGTAAAACATAAAAATTGAGATTAACAGAATCAAATAAAAATTTTTAATTCAATATTTTTAATTTAATTTTGGATACCAAAAGCCAGTATATTTGACACCTTTAAACTTCATAACTGTAAAAAATTTAATTTTTTCAAAGTGACAACTAAATAAATTCCATCACTCCTGGAAAAAAATGATAATAAAACACAAAAAAACGTATCCGTTTAGAAGGAAAATACAGAAATATAGCATTCCGTTCAGGTAAACGTTTCTGAACATTGTGGCTTCATACATCAGCTCATGGATACTCTTGCAATGCAAGCAAAAGTTGACGGCATATTTTTTTCCGAAATCGCCCCTTGTTTTTCTTGTGTTTTCTATAATTATGCGAACTTTCTTGTGTTCTAATAACTACACTAATTACTAATAAGCTTATACATATTTAAGATACCCATACAAAGCTGATTCTTTGACCGAATGATATCAATAGTTAGGCTCTTATACTTTCCTTTCAAACAGTTCGGGGTAACGAACTGTAAGTAAGGAGCGACCCGGCTCAATAGGAACCGAGACTCTCAAAAACGGAATTTTGATACCAAAAGATACGTCAGAAAAATCATATTTTTATGTTGATTTCAAATATTTAAGTTTCATCAAGTTTAGTCTTGCCGATCAAAAGTTACGTGCCTGAGATAATTTGCCTTATTTTCGAAAAAGGGGGAAAACGTCCTAAAAGTGATACAACCCCAACGAATACTAAATCACCGTATTCAGCTTATCAGAAAACCCTCCTATAGAGGTTTCAAGTTTCTATACGCAAAAATGTGGAATTTTGTATTTTTTGCCAGAAGAGAGATCACGGATGCGTGTTTTTTTTTTGTTTTTTTTTCCAGGGTGATCGTATTGATCCAGTAGTCCTAGAATATCGTTAGAGGGCTCATTTGAACGGAAATTGAAAGTTCTAGTGCCCTTTTTAAGTGACAAAAAAACTGGAGGACAACTTGGCCCCCTCCCACGCTCATTTTTTTCCCGAAGCCACCCAATCACAATTTTCAGATAGCCATTTTGTTCAGTATAGTCAAAAATCAACTTAATATGTCTTTGAGAATGATTTAATACCCCTCTGTTCCCGGGGGAAGGGCTGCAAGTTATAAACTTTGCCCATTGTTTACATATTGTATTGATTATTTGGAAGTATACAGGGGTTTTCAGGAGGCATTTTTTCTAGTGGGGATCGGGGTCGGAGTAAGGGTTACGGGGGTGGATCTTTCCATGGAGGATATTTCCTTGGGGGAAGGGACATTTCCATGAAGAGGGCGCCAGATTTCCCAGCATTATTAAAAAAAAGATCATAAATTAAATAAAAAAACAAGTTTTTTTCAACTGAAAATGAGGAGCACCATTAAAAAACGAACAGAAATTATTACGTATATGGGAGGTTTCGCCCCCTAGTCAGTACCTCGGTCTTTGCGCTAAAGTTTTTTAGTACTTTCAAAAGAGCTATCTATTCTAATTAACCAGTCTTTGTGATTCAGGGGTTTGTGATTCGAACAGAATTCGAACTTTAGCGTAAAGAGTAAGGTATTGACTTGGGAGTGAACTCCCTAATATACGTAATAAAAACATACGAATATTGAAATTCGTTACGTAAGTTAATTCGTAAGCTACGTCTGAAAAGAATTTCGAGAAAGCCAATTAGCCAAAAAAAAAGGAAAATTAGAATGTAAATTTTATAATAATTATTCAAGTGCAGTGAGCCAAAATAAAAGCTCCATTAATTCAAAAATGTCAGAAATTAGTTTTTTTAACTAAAAGTAAGGAGCGACATTAAAACTTAAAACGAACAGAAATTATTCTATATATGAAAGGGGCTGTCAATCTTTACGCTCATTTTTTTTATTGTTTTCAAAAAATAGAGTTGTGAGAAAGAGCCAAACTTTAGCGTAAAGAGCGAGGCGTTGAGGAGGGGACAGCCCCTTTCATATACGAAATAATTTCTGTCCGTTTTAAGTTTTAATGTCACTCCTTACTTTCAGTAAAAAAAACCGGTTTTTTTAATTTAATGAGTAACACTTCCGTTGTCAAGCGTGTTGCGTGATATTATTGTAGCCTACCGGTAAAGAGCGCGAAAGAAAAATGCGGAGGAAGGGGAAGAAACCGTGAAAAAAGTCCTTGCTTTCCCAGAACATTCGCTGTGTGTGCTTCTTATCGAAAATAACCATCTTCATAGCAAGGAGCGTTTTTCAACCCTCAACGCATCGTCAATATTATTCTGGGGTAAAAACTTCATTGTAAAAGTGTTTTACGGGCAAGGAGGGTGAACCAAAAATGCGTAGGGAGAATCTCAACAATAGCCTACCACTTTCGTGAAGAAAAAAAAAGTTGCGTTCCCACAAGTTTTCTGCATGCGCTGGTTGTTGAAAACCTTCACAACAAGGATAGTTCTTGAACCCTCACCGCAAAAAAAGAGATATGATGTTAGGCATAAAGACGAAACTTCTTGTATTTTGGAAATCTGTCTCCTACTGATCGGAAAAGTTACTAGAAATCAGAGTAGATTAGTGAATCCAGTGCATTTAGTGTAGCCTATATAAGTGGTGCATCAATCTTAATTTCGTTAACCGTGATACTTTTTTATTACCGCTTCTAAATGGACTTTATCTAGCTAAACCAAGATTTTTGTTGCGAAGAAACATTCACATGAAATTATAGATCCCATGGGAATCTTGCAACTTCTTTTGTCTGGTTATGGAAAACCGTTTTTTGCTAATGAAAATGGGATGCTATTATCAACACACGACCGAAGCAAAAATAGCTTCCCCTTTGGGAAAATTTAGTTAATAAATATGTTCAAATAAGAAAAAATTCACGTGAAAGTGGATGTTTCCGTTTCTGTTTTTATTTTAATCCTATCTATTTTTTTTATCTTATTATCCTATTTTATCTATTATCTATATTATCTATTTATCTATTTTATTTTAATTTTAATTTCTATTTTATTTTATTTTTATTTAGTCCAAAATATTGTTGACGGCAAAGGCGTTTCAAGGATTTTGGCGATGTTTTGTCCTCATGGTTAAGAGCAAATAATATGTGCGTACCAAAAAGTGTTTAAACTATTCTCTGACAACTATACGCCCATATACTAAATGATTTTCTTCTCTTTTTAGGATGACCGGAACAGCCCTAACATTATTTTATTTTCAATCATAGCCCTTGAAAAATTTGCCAAAACAAGTAAGTCTTTTTTATCTAAATAAGTCCTTTGTTATTTATTTGTAAGCATATTCTTTTTTCCAATGCATAGTATTAATTTGTCAACAAACATTCATAATAATAAAATCTTTTATCGAATAGAGAAAATCTTATTTACCTGTTCCCACTCCTTTAACTCACTAGCATCAAACAGTATAACGCTAACTCAGCTGCCCACACTCCTCCTACACTCTGGTGTGCTCAAGTTTCAGCCTTTACTCCTCCCATGAAATCCGAATTCTGTTTAAATTCTTCTAATTTCTTCTTATCAAGGAGGCACACTTGTGCCTCTATAAAGAGGCGACCCACCACAATGTTAAGCGATTTCAGGTCCTAGAGGTCGCAGAGAGACGGCGGTAATCGCATTTTGTAGCCCAAGCTCAAACTAAGAACCTTGCAAAAGATCATCCTCTTCCGACTTTATCTTCATGGGGTAAACTGGGCCGGAAGTTTCGACCCTGCCACCACAGACCCCCTTTATCATTGTCAGAATGGGGCTAAATTTAAGTGCTAATCTTTCCTAGGGCCCGGGAGCCTATCTTTGAAATTTCAGCTCAGTCCGATCACTTCTTCCCTGTTTTCAAAAAATCAAATATAGTCACTTAAAAGTCATTTCTTTTTTTTTTCTTATCCACGCCTACAGACCACAGTTGGCAACTGATCCGGGTGAATGAGGACTCATTCGAAGCAGAATTCGACCTGTTAGGGCCTTTTGATATTTTCAGACCGCAAAAATTATGCCCCGAATTTGCATTTACGAAAAACCTCGTTTTCCTATAATAGCCCATGTTAATTTTTCCCACCACAACCCCCCTTTAACGTTGTCTGATCGGGCTGAAATTTAGAGGATAAGCTTTTCTGGTGCTTGGGAGCTTATCCTCGAAATTTCAGCTCAATCAGATCACTCCTTCCCTGTTTTCCAAAAACCAAATATCAAGTTTTGTGGGAATTTGCTTGCGTCGAAAATAGATTCCATTTACTAAAAAACAATTACAATTGTGTCTCTTTAGTCCAGCGGTTGATACTCCAGACTGTCAGGCGGAAAATCTGGGTTCGATTCACCGCCAGAGCAAATTTTTTATATACTGAATTTAAACTTTAAAAAAGAAACTCAGTTTCTTTTTTAAATTATTTGAAAAAAATTACGAAAGGGGCTGTGCCCTCCTCAACGCCTCGCTCTTTACGCTAAAGTTTGAGTTTCTCACAACTCTTTTTTTTAAACAATAAAAACTTTAGCGTAAAGAGCGAGGCGTTGAGGAGGGCACAGCCCCTTTCATATACGGAATAATTTCTGTTCGTTTTAAGATTTAATGTCGCTCCTTACTTTCAGTTTAAAGAACTTTTTTTTATTTAAAGGCTGCGAAAGCGGGGGTTTGGGGGCGGCAGCCCCCCAACTGTGCCTCCTAATCCCTGTACGTTTTAAGGTTCGACCTTGTAACTCAGCCTCTTTAACTCTTTAGAAAACGTAGTTTTTTTTTCAAATAATCCACTCAGGAACGACCTGATTTTCTTTAGGCCCAGAATGGATGGTCAAAAAGAACAATCTTTGGCAATCTTCCATCCCTCGTCCGTAAAAGATGATCCAGGCATCTTAACGTTTCTTTCACTGTAGTCCTAGTAAGCAGGATCAGACCATATTTATCGTACCGCTTCATGTTTATACACGGTCAGTTAAACGTGTACCTAAGCCTGGATTTGAGGCTTATTGAAGCTTCCAAGATTCCTACCCCCTTTTTAGTATCAAAAAAATATATTACGACTACATTAAAAGAGAATACCCAATGACTTTGTAATTGATATCTGTTACCTTGCTGATATGCTGAGTAGGTAACATCATTTAGCTGTTGGTCACTTTCATGGACAGCTGTTGGCCAGAAACTACCATTCGATTAAAAGAACTGATATAACATTACCCCGTAATAACAAATTTTGCAGAAATGACTAGAACAGATGTTGTTCCTATAATTAAAATTGAAACATGCAACATTTAGATATATTGCTGCTGTTCTGGTTTCGTTAGGATAAGTAACACCTCATTTCTGCTTCCTCCAAGTATTCTTTCAATATATGTCAGGTTCTGCTTTGGATGAGTTAAGGATTTGTGTCTGGACTATTGCCTAAGAGAGATTGTTCCAAGAGGGTATGACAGTAACTAAAAAATATTTCTAGCGTCGCCATTTCTGACAAGACGGAAGGCTTGTTCGCCTGGTTTTAATTGAAAAGTAATGAGATACAAAAATCAGTTAGATGAATTACCTTGCATATGATGGAGGTTGTCGAGCAATAATTTGCTCTTTACGCTAACGGTTACCTCAACTCATAAATCACCCTCAGACGACTTGATCCTTTAAGCCATTTCTGAGAGATTGGGGATAAGATATTTTGAAAAGTCAGGTGCACATAACGGCTTTTGAATACTATGGTATGCATGTTATTTCACGAGTATACCTTTGGGAAACTCTGGGAAATATCGGCTTAAAGAACGATGCATAAGAGTTTCGAACTGATCGAACAACCAACACCAAACAGGTCAGTCTTTTCGACTAAAACCTATTGGGTAATTTATAGAATATAGGGTCATTTCCCGTGGGGTCCTGGGATTGTATTGGCCCCGAGAACGTACATATTAGACTTATAAACTGCTTTGAAAAATACGGCTATCTGAAAATTTTTACTTATACCATAGAGGAATGTGGGGGTGCCCGGGGGCCAAAAAAGGCTTGGAAGTGGGGATGGCTGCCCTATAATCACTTTCAACCCTTTAAAGGGCACTAGAACAGTCAGTCTCTGAATAAATGTCCCCTTTTGACAATTGGTATGTACATGGTGTATTTTGGTTTAGTTCAACCTCACGGTCAGAATTTTCTGAAATTTTCACCTTAATGTCCTCAGCCTTTGTAGCAGTTGAAATAGAAATAGTTGCTGTAGTGGCAGTAGTAGTAGTGGTGGTGGTGGTAGGAATAGTAGTAGGAAATAATAGGAACAATAGTAGTAGTAGTAGTAGCAGTAGTAGTAGTAGTAGTAGTAGTAGTTGCGTTCACACATTTGCCCTTTGGTCAATTGATTAAACCCTTACCATTCCCTGAAAGTTCCAAGTTAATGCTATAAGTCACTCCTGAGATACGCTCTTTTGACAATCGGCATGCAGATAGTGTGTTTTGATTTAGTTCAGCGCTCCCCTTAACATTCCCTAAGAGCTTTATCTGAATGCCCTTGGCCTTTTTTGACACAGAAGGTCCAACATGCCCCCCCCCCTTTCCCGATAACAAACAATATATGTAAACAATAGGCGAATTGTATAACCTACAGCCCTTTCCCCAAAGGCTATCCGCGGGTTGTCATCCCCAGAGACATTGTTATTGGACCTTTCACCTATGCTGAACAATATGGCGATCTCAATATTTTGATCGGATGTCAATTCGAGATGAAGGGTGCGTGGGAAGTGGGCTGGTTGCCCTCCAATCACTTTTGACTTAAAAAAGACTCTAGAATCTTCAATTTCCAATCGAATGAGCCCCTTCCGAATTTTGTACGACAACTCCTGTCATACGAAGTGCCTTGGTGAAAAAAAAAACTATAAAAAATTATAATAATATATTGTGCCCACTTCTTTCTTTTCTTAGGCAGCTATTGCGCTCTTTATGATTCGATGGAACAAAGCTGTAAAACCAAACATCGATATTGCTGGCTCAGACCTTCTGATTTTGAAATCGTCATTTTGGGCCCGACACAAGGTATTTTTAAAATTATAAAGACTTTTTGATAAAATTTGTATTTTTTGAAAAAAAAACCAACAGTGCTGGTAAGTCTACCCTGTTTGTGTCTTACAGCTGGGGGATCAACTTGGAACATCGGAGGGCCGTTTTGCTTAGGAATGGAACAAGGAGTCTTCGAATTTTGTGTAGGGAGGAGGAACAATTTTTCACGATGCTCCCGAAACAATATGCGAGGCGTCTTTTCTCCTTTTTTGCCTCTAGTCCGACAGGCTTCACTGCTATTTGTGTTTGTAAGGTTCCAAAAACCTTTAATTAGCATTTTAGATATTATCTCTTTGGCGATTTCTTTTTTTTAGCTTGATAGTGGCATTTTTGCTTTGCCCCAGCCAATTTATTACTATCGCTTTAGTCTCAACGGTAGAACACGTATAAAAGAAAATTGAAAGGACATATAGAATGTAGTTTTGAAAATTATGGATGCAATTTTCCAAGTCTAATCTTGTGTAGTAGAGTTCTTTTATTGTGTTAGGTGATCCTAACCCCTCAAGAGACTCATAAAAAGCTCCTGCTCCTCTTAAGAAGAAAGCCGATTCCAACTTCGAAAAGAATCAGTCGGGGCTTTTGTTTTGGTGAAAAAAAGTTGCCAAAAGTTTTTTCATTTCAAGATAAGAAAATAAAAAAATAAATATCAAAAGGGGGAAAATTCTGTTTTATTGCTTACACAGATTAGACTTCTAAAACAAGTAAACTTTTAAAGTTTTTTGCCCTGATCTCTAATGAGATCAGAGGAACAGATGTGGGGGGTCTAACTTTGGTTCTTAGAGAGCCGTTTAATTTATGACCTTCCCTTTTTCTCTTTTTTTTTGCGAATATTTTGCCCACAAAGAAAGTTACAGGTAGATGTCTGGTATGTAATTGGGATGCCAGTACTTTAATATAGTGTCATAGTTACTAGTATTGACTGGTGAATTTTTATTTATCTATTAACAACGTGGGAAGCCAATGGCTTTTCAAAACATATAAATATTTTACAAAATATATAAGTGATGACAAACATAAAAATAAAGAGAAATAGAACAATTGTAAACAATAATAAAACAAAATTCAAATATAATGATTGGCGTTTAACTTTTTTCCATCTGGTTTCTGCCCTGCAAAATGAACCAGCCATTAGTAGAAAGGGGGGTGCTACTCCCATCCCTCACCCGGTGCTGCCATCTACAATTTAGTTTAATGCTGATGGGGCACCAAATATAGGCATAGAGTCCCTAGGGAGATGGTTTTCTCACTGAGAATAAAAAACCAGGATTTTTCTCACTTGAAAAAACAGGAATTTTCTCACTTTTATGGATGTTTCTTGGACGGTTATGAGTGTTAGTCAATTTATTTGTTGTTTTTCATGGATGTCAACAGAAATTTATGTCTGTTTTATGGTTTTGTCAGTGAGAATGAAAAAAAACAGCGACGAGTACAACAATTTATGGATTTTTTATGGTTTTTGTCAGTGAAAATGAAAAAACAGGATTTTTCTCACTTTGATCGATGTTTTCTGGATTATTGAGTCTAACGGGGACAGGGTCAATGACACTTCTTTCAAGATCTTGTTTTGTTGTTGTTGTTTGGCCAAGTGCACGCTCGGGGCGAATGTTAAGATCCAGGAATAGGAAACAGGATCACGTGTTTCCTTCTCAGCCAATCAGAGACTCGAGATTTGTACTTGGAGGTCTAAAAGAAGTGCCAGGATACATCTCCTTCTAGACCAATCAGAGGGCTGGTTACATATTAGCGGCGGATGATCGCAGAGAATATGAGGAAAGGATTTTTGCTATAGTTTCTATTAGTCTGTGAATAGAATTCAAAGGAGTGTGAAGAAGAACAGTTCGACTTTACTCATTTCGATATATATTTGTATGTTGATGATGATGACGAGTGGAATGTTTACCCTATTAGAAGTTGATAGTGGAGTTGATGGCAATAATACAAGAGCACCAAACATTGCGGTGGAAATCACGAGAGGATCACGACTTTGTCTGGAATGGGATGAAGTATATGCAAGATATGTGATATCCTTGAGCAAATTTAAAATGGAAGATCAATTATGTTTCGCTGCAAAAGTTGATATAGCATATGTGAATAGACTTCAATGTACTTTAAGTGCATTGGTGAAACATATCGAAGAAAATAAACTCTATTGCTAATTGTACATGCTTAGTATTATTGTTGTTGTTGTAATTATTCAATAAAATTGTTTCGAAATCGAAAATGTTCCCTTTCTTTTCTGGTTAGGTTAGGTTAGAGCTAACGAATCCACAAGAGGACATTTTTCAACTAAAAGTAAAAAGCTACTAGACTAAATCAAAGACGAGGAGCAATAATAACGAATAATTGTTCAAATTTAAATTTTTTGTAAATATATGTCTAATGATAAATTTGTTAGTGACAAAAACTTTTTTTCCATACGAGGTCATTTTTCAAATAAAAGTAAAGAGCTACTAAACTAAATCAAAGATGAGCAGAAATAATAACGAATAATTGTTAAAACTTAAATTTTCTGTAAACTTATGTATAGTGATAAACTTGTTAGAGTGACAAACACTTTTTTTTCCACAAGAGGGCATTTTTCAACTAAAAGTAAAGAGCTACTAGACTAAATCAAAGATTAGTAGAAATAATAATGAATAATTGTTCAAACTTAAATTTTCTGTAAACTTATGTCTAGTTATAAACTTGCTAGAGTAACAAAAACTTTTTTCCACAAGAGGACATTTTTAACTAAAAGTAAAGAGCTACTACACTAAATCAAAAACGAACAGAAATAATAACGAACAATTGTTCAAACTTAAATTTTCTTTAAACTTATGTATAGTGATAAACTTGTTAGTGACAAAAACTTTTTTTCCACAAGAGGACATTTCTCAACTAAAAGCAAAGAGCTGCTAGACTAAATAAAAAAAATCATGAATTTATACACAGTTTTAACTTGGTAGGGCTAAATTTGTTAACGATGGATCATTGAGGACATTTTTCAACTAAAAGTAAAGAGCTACTAGACTAAATCAAAGATATGCAGAAATAATAACAAATAATTGTTCAAACTTAAATTTTCTGTAAACTTTTGTCTATTGATAAACTTGTTAGAGTAACAAAAACTTTTTTTTCACAAGAGGACATTTTTCAACTAAAAGTAAAGAGCTTCTAGACTAAATAAAAAAAATCATGAATTTATACACAGTTTTAACTAGCTAGGGCTAAATTTGTTAACGATGGATCATTGAGGACATTTTTCAACTAAAAGTGAAGAGCTACTAGACTAAATCAAAGATGTGCAGAAATAATAACGAATAATTGGTCAAACTTAAATTTTCTCTAAACTTAAATCTAATGATAAACTTGTTAGTGACAAAAACTTTTTTTCCACAAGAGGGCATTTTTCAAATAAAAATAAAGAGCTGCTAGACTAAATCAAAGATGAGCAGAAATAATAACGAATAATTGTTCAAACTTAAATTTTCTGTTAACTTATGTGTAGTGATAAACTTGTTAGTGACAAAAACTTTTTTTTCCACAAGAGGGCATTTTCAACTAAAAGTAAAGAGCTGCTAGACTAAATAAAAAAAATCATGAATTTATGCACAGTTTTAACTAGCTAGGGCTAAATTTGTGAAAAAATTCAAAATTAGGAAAGAAAACCAGATGTTCCTGTATTACCTAAGTAACACGACAAAAAATCAAGAGTTTATGTGCAGTTTTAAATTATAATCACGAAAAAAAAATTGTCATGCTACAGTTGCGATGTGTGTGTATAATATACAAGTACCGGAATTGTTCATGGAGAGAGAACCGGATTACACGGTATTATTTAAAACGATAAGAAATTAAATTAAAAAAAATTCAACTGAAAGTAAGAAGCAACATCAAAGTTTATAAACGAACAGAAATTATTACGTATAAGAAAAGGGTCACCCCCTCCTCAAGACATCGCTCTTTACACAACTTTTTTTAGAATTTAAAAACAAAGCTTATTATTATTAAAAATATTGAATAAAACTTTTTATTTGATTATCTGAAGCTTAGTTTAATGTTTTACTTTGAACAAACTACTTTGTTAATGCGTTAATTTTTATAAACACCGAGTCTAAAGGCATTTAATTATTTAGGTGTTTGAAAACCAAGTTCAAAACTAACGATACTGTTTTAAAAAATTAGCTCCAACGCTTCGACATTGCTTAATAGAATTTAATGTTGGGAGTTTATATCTTAGTTTTTGTACGTAGGCTATTGTTTTGCGTATAGTTTAATCTAAATAAATGGTAGACAAAAATGAGTTTATAGACACTTAATTTTCAGGACAGGGTATTTCTAGCAAAAAATATAGTTAATTCTAATTAATGGTACGCAAAATGGGTTTACAGATACCTAATTTACAGATCTGGCTATCTCGTAATGTCTAAGGACTGCTAAAAATATTTATTTCTAGCAAAAAATATAGTTTATTCTAAATAAATGATACCCACAAATGGGTGGGGGTTCAGGGGGGGGGGGGGGTCCCGCATCTCTGATCGGCTTAGACTTACGGGGTAATTAGAGAGAGAGACAAGGGGACCTCAATTAAGATAGAGCGATGGAGAGGGGGGAATGCTATGCTGATTAGTGACGCTCAAAAACAGTCCCATTTTTTTTTATATAGACAAAACTTAGGACCAATGGGAATACCCCCTCCTCAAGACATCGCTCTTTACACAACATTTTTTAGAATTTAAAAACAAAGCTTATTATTATTAAAAATATTGAATAAAACTTTTTATTTGATTATTTGAAGCTTAGTTTAATGTTTTACTTTGAACAAACTACTTTGTTAATGCGTTACTTTTTATAAACACCGAGTCTAAAGGCATTTAAATGTTTAGGTGTTTGAAAACCAAGTTCAAAACTAACGATACTGTTTAAAAAATTAGGTCCAACGCTTCGACATTGCTCAATAGAATTAAATGTTGGGAGTTTATATCTTAGTTTTTGTAAGTAGGCTATTGTTTTGCGTATAGTTTAATCTAAATAATTGGTAGGCAAAAAATGGGTTTATAGACACTTAATTTACAGGAGAGGGTATTTCTAGCAAAAAATATAGTTAATTCTAATTAATGGTACGCAAAATAGGTTTACAGATACCTAATTTACAGATCTGGCTATCTCGTAATGTCTAAGGACTGCTAAAAATATTTATTTCTAGCAAAAAATATAGTTTATTCTAAACAAATGATACCCACAAATGGGTGCGGGCTCGGGGGGTGTGGGTCCCGCATCTCTGATCGGCTTAGACTTACGGGGTAATTAGAGAGAGAGAGACAAGGGGACCTCAATTAAGATAGAGCGATGGAGAGGGGGGAATGCTATGCTGATTAGTGACGCTCAAAAACAGCCCCATTTTTTTTTAAAATAGACCAAAAATTGGGACCAATGGGAATACCCCCCTCCTCAAGATATCGCTCTGTACACAACTTTTTTAGAATTTAAAACAAAGCTTATTGTTATTAAAAATATTGAATAAAACTTTTTATTTGATTATCTGAAGCTTAGTTTAATGTTTTACTTTGAACAAACTACTTTGTTAATGCGTTACCTTTTATAAACACCGAGTCTAAAGGCATTTTAATGTTTAGGAGTTCGAAAACCAAGTTCAAAACTAACGATACTGTTTAAAAAATTAGGTCCAACGCTTCGACATTGCTTAATAGAATTAAATGTTGGGAGTTTATATCTTAGTTTTTGTAAGTAGGCTATTGTTTTGCGTATAGTTTAATCTAAATAATTGGTAGGCAAAAAATGGGTTTATTGACACTTAATTTACAGGACAGGGTATTTCTAGCAAAAAATATAGTTAATTCTAATTAATGGTACGCAAAATGAGTTTACAGATACCTAATTTGCAGATCTGGCTATCTCGTAATGTCTAAGGACTGCTAAAAATATTTATTTCTAGCAAAAAATATAAGTTTATCCTAAACCAATGATACCCACAAATGGGTGCGGGCTCGGGGGTGTGGGTCCCGCATCTCTGATCGGCTTAGACTAACGGGGTAATTAGAGAGACAGAGACAAGGGGACCTCAATTAAGATAGAGCGATGGAGAGGGGGGGGATGCTATGCTGATTAGTGACGCTCAAAAACAGCCCCATTAAAAAAAAAATAGACCAAAAATTAGGACCAGTGGGAATACCCCCCTCCTCAAGACATCGCTCTTTACACAACTTTTTTTAGAATTTAAAAACAAAGCTTATTATTATTAAAAATATTGAATAAAACTTTTTACTTGATTATCTGAAGCTTAGTTTAATGTTTTACTTTGAACAAACTACTTTGTTAATGCATTACTTTTTATAAACACCGAGTCTAAAGGCATTTAAATATTTAGGTGTTTGAAAACCAAGTTCAAAACTAACGATACTGTTTAAAAAAATTAGGTCCAACGCTTCGACATTGCTCAATAGAATTAAATGTTGGGAGTTTATATCTTAGTTTTTGTAAGTAGGCTATTGTTTTGCGTATAGTTTAATCTAAATAGATGATAGACAAAAAATGAGTTTATAGACACTTAATTTACAGGACAGGATATTTATAGTAAAAAATATAGTTAATTCTAATTAATGATACGCAAAATGGGGTTTATAGATACCTAATTTACAGATCTGGCTATTCCAAAATCGTCTAGTTTTTGTAAGAAAATTATAGAAAATATATTTCTCTGGTTCAAATATGTAAAATCCATAGGGGAAATATAAATTAAAATTTAAACGTACATTATCCATTGAAGGACCGGCGACTTCAGGAGTATTCATTACTTTATATATATATATATATATATATATATATATATATATATATATATATATATATATATATATATATATATATATATATATATATATATATATATATATATATATATATATATATATATCTATATTTCAATATGCACTGAAGTTAAAGCCATCTAACACTAAATAATATGCGGTAATAACGGCATATTTCCTTTCCTTAATCAAATTAATAAATGCTGACCTATAGGATCATGGAAAACAAGTTCATTTTATGTCTTCTTTGCATTTGCATAAGACCTCCAATGACATAAGCCATTCTATGACTTGTTTTTCAGAAATAAAGTTATTTCTACGTGAACAAAGTAACTTCATATATATGAAAGTTCTTGTCATAATGTGAATATTTTTCCAAAATCGTCTAATCAATTTTTAGATGGATTTTTTTTTCTTCAACATAGTTGAAAGGCTCAATAACTATGTCTTTAGAGATAAAATGGACCCTTCAGCCCCTGGGGGAAGGTTTTTAAGTTATAAATTTTATACATAAAGCCGGTAAAAGTTGGGATTGAAAAAGATTTGTACTCCAACTCGAAACACAACCGTCGAGAGAGGGTTCATTCTAATGGAAAAAAGATTCTAGTGACCCTTTTAAGTAACAAAAAATAATTGGAGGACAACTAGGCCCCCCTCCCGCATCACCTTTTTCCAAAATCGTCTAATGGGAGCCGCGGAGCCGAAGGCCGGCCGCGGGCGGGACCCACACCCCCGGGCCCACAGACTGAAGGCCCACCGCAGGTGGGACCCCCCACCCCCCCGGGGCCGCAGACTGAAGGCCCACCGCAGGTGGGACCCCCCACCCATCGGGGCCGCAGGCTGAAGGCCGGCTGCGGGCGGGGCCCCCCACCCCCCGGGACCACGGGGCCGAAAGCCGGCCACGGGTGGGACCCCCACCACCAAGGTTTGGTTAGGTTAGGCTACCTAACATTACTAGGGTTTGGTTAGGTTAGGTTAGGTTACCTGTCATTTCTAGGTTAACTTACACTAGGTTAAGTGGTGCGCCACTTAACCTAGTGTAAGTTAACCTAGAAATGACAGGTAACCTAACGTAACCTAACCCTAGTAATGTTAGGTAACCTAACCTAACCTTGGTGGTGGGGGTCCCACCCGTGGCCGGCTTTCGGCCCCGTGGCCCTGGGGGTGGGGGGCCCCGCTTGCAGCCTGCCTCCAGCCTGCGGCCCCGGGGGTGGGGGGTCTCACCTGAGGTGGGCCTTCAGTCTGTGGGCCCGGGGGTGTGGGTCCCGCCCGTGGCCGGCCTTCGGCTTCGCGGCTCCCATTAGACAATTTTGGAAAAAGGTGATGCGGGAGGGGGGCCTAGTTGTCCTCCAATTATTTTTTGTTACTTAAAAGGGTCACTAGAATCTTTTTTCAATTAGAATGAACCCTCTCTCGACTGTTGTGTTTCGAGTTGGAGTACAAATCTTTTTCAATCCCAACTTTTACCGGCTTTATGTATAAATTTCATAACTTAAAAACCTTCCCCCAGGGGCTGAAGGGTCCATTTAATCTCTAAAGACATAGTTATTGAGCCTTTCAACTATGTTGAAGAAAAAAAAAATCCATCTAAAAATTGATCAGACGATTTTGGAAAAATATTCACATTATGACAAGAACTTTCATATATATGAAGTTACTTTGTTCACATAGAAATAACTCTATTTCTGAAAAACAAGTCATAGAATGGCTTATGACATTGGGGGTCTTATGCAAATGAAAATAAGACATAAAATGAACTTGTTTTCCATGATCCTATAGGGCAGCATTTATTAATTTGATTAAGGAAAGGAAATATGCCGTTATTACCGCATATTATTTAGTGCATATTGAAATATAGATATATATATATATATATATATATATATATATATATATATAAAAAGTAATGAATGCTCCAAATGAACTCACCGGTCCTTCAATGGCTAATGTACGTTTAAATTTTAATTTATATTTCCCCTATGGATTTCACATATTTGAACCAGATAAATATATTTTCTATAATTTTCTTACAAAAACTAGACGATTTTGGAATATCCAGATCTGTAAATTAGGTATCTGTAAACCCCATTTTGCGTACCATTAATTAGAATTAACTATATTTTTTGCTAGAAATACCCTGTCCTGAAAATTAAGTGTCTATAAACTCATTTTTTGTCTACCATTTATTTAGATTAAACTATACGCAAAACAATAGCCTACTTACAAAAACTAAGATATAAACTCCCAACATTTAATTCTATTGAGCAATGTCGAAGCGTTGGACCTAATTTTTTTAAACAGTATCGTTAGTTTTGAACTTGGTTTTCAAACACCTAAATAATTAAATGCCTTTAGACTCGGTGTTTATAAAAAGTAATGCATTAACAAAGTAGTTTGTTCAAAGTAAAACATTAAACTAAGCTTCAGATAATCAAATAAAAAGTTTTATTCAATATTTTTAATAATAATAAGCTTTGTTTTTAAATTCTAAAAAAAGTTGTGTAAAGAGCGATGTCTTGAGGAGGGGGGTATTCCCACTGGTCCCAATTTTTGGTCTATTTTTTTTTAAATGGGGCTGTTCTTGAGCGTCACTAATCAGCATAGCATCCCCCCTCTCCATCGCTCTATCTTAATTGAGGTCCCCTTGTCTCTCTCTCTCTAATTACCCCGTCTGTCTAAGCCGATCAGAGATGCGGGACCCACACCCCGAGCCCGCACCCATTTGTGGGTATCATTGGTTTAGAATAAACTTATATTTTTTGCTAGAAATAAATATTTTAGCAGTCTTTAGACATTACGAGATAGCCAGATCTGCAAATTAGGTATCTGTAAACTCATTTTGCGTACCATTAATTAGAATTAACTATATTTTTTGCTAGAAATACCCTGTCCTGTAAATTAAGTGTCTATAAACCCATTTTTTGCCTACTAATTATTTAGATTAAACTATACGCAAAACAATAGCCTACTTACAAAAACTAAAATATAAACTCCCAACATTTAATTCTATTGGGCAATGTCGAAGCGTTGGACCTAATTTTTTAAACAGTATCGTTAGTTTTGAACTTGGTTTTCAAACACCTAAACATTAAAATGCCTTTAGACTCGGTGTTTATAAAAAGTAATACATTAACAAAGTAGTTTGTTCAAAGTAAAACATTAAACTAAGCTTCAGATAATTAAATAAAAAGTTTTATTCAATATTTTTAACAATAATAAGCTTTGTTTTTAAATTCTAAAAAAAGTTGTGTAAAGAGCGATGTCTTGAGGAGGGGGGGTATTCCCATTGGTCCTAATTTTTGGTCTATTTAAAAAAAAAATGGGGCTGTTTTTGAGCGTCACTAATCAGCATAGCATTCCCCCCTCTCCATCGCTCTATCTTAATTGAGGTCCCCTTGTCTCTCTCTCTCTAATTACCCCGTAAGTCTAGGCCGATCAGAGATGTGGGACCCACACCCCCCGAGCCCGCACCCATTTGTGGGTATCATTTGTTTAGAATAAACTATATTTTTTGATAGAAATAAATATTTTTAGCAGTCCTTAGACATTACGAGATAGCCAGATCTGTAAATTAGGTATCTGTAAACCTATTTTGCGTACCATTAATTAGAATTAACTATATTTTTTGCTAGAAATACCCTGTCCTGTAAATTAAGTGTCTATAAACCCATTTTTTGCCTACCAATTATTTAGATTAAACTATACGCAAAACAATAGCCTACTTACAAAAACTAAGATATAAACTCCCAACATTTAATTCTATTGAGCAATGTCGAAGCGTTGGACCTAATTTTTTAAACAGAATCGTTAGTTTTGAACTTGGTTTTCAAACACCTAAACATTTAAATGCCTTTAGACTCGGTGTTTATAAAAAGTAACGCATTAACAAAGTAGTTTGTTCAAAGTAAAACATTAAACTAAGCTTCAGAAAATCCAATAAAAAGTTTTATTCAATATTTTTAATAATAATAAGCTTTGTTTTTAAATTCTAAAAAAAGTTGTGTAAAGAGCGATGTCTTGAGGAGGGGGGTATTCCCATTGGTCCTAATTTTTGGTCTATTTAAAAAAAAAATGGGGCTGTTTTTGAGCGTCACTAATCAGCATAGCATTCCCCCCCCACTCCATCGCTCTATCTTAATTGACGTCCCCTTGTCTCTTTCTCTCTAATTACCCCGTAAGTCTAAGCCGATCAGAGATGCGGGACCCACACCCCCCTCCCCGAGCCCGCACCCATTTGTGGGTATCATTTGTTTAGAATAAACTATATTTTTTGCTAGAAATAAATATTTTTAGCAGTCCTTAGACATTACGAGATAGCCAGATCTATAAATTAGGTTTCTGTAAACCCATTTTGCGTACCATTAATTAGAATTAACTATATTTTTTGCTAGAAATACCCTGTCCTGTAAATTAGGTGTCTATAAACCCATTTTTTGCCTACCATTTATTTAGATTAAACTATACCTAAAACAATAGCCTACTTACAAAAACTAAGATATAAACTCCCAACATTTAATTCTATTGAGCAATGTCGAAGCGTTGGACCTAATTTTTTTAAACAGTATCGTTAGTTTTGAACTTGGTTTTCAAACACCTAAATATTTAAATGCTTTTAGACTCGGTGTTTATAAAAAGTAACGCATTAACAAAGTAGTTTGTTCAAAGTAAAACATTAAACTAAGCTTCAGATAATCAAATAAAAAGTTTTATTCAATATTTTTAATAATAATAAGCTTTGTTTTTAAATTCTAAAAAAAGTTGTGTAAAGAGCGATGTCTTGAGGAGGGGGGTGACCCTTTTCTTATAGGTAATAATTTCTGTTCGTTTATAAACTTTGATGTTGCTTCTTACTTTCAGTTGATTTTTTTTTAATTTAATTTCTTATCGTTTTAAATAATACCGTGTAATCCGGTTCTCTCTCCATGAACAATTCCGGTACTTGTATATTATACACACACATCGCAACTGTAGCATGACAATTTTTTTTTCGTGATTATAATTTAAAACTGCACAAACTCTTGATTTTTTGTCGTGTTACTTAGGTAATACAGGAACATTTGGTTTTCTTTCCTAATTTTGAATTTTTTTTACAAATTTAGCCCTAGCTAGTTAAAACTGTGCATAAATTCATGATTTTTTTTTATTTAGTCTAGCAGCTCTTTACTTTTAGTTGAAAATGCCCTCTTGTGGAAAAAAAAAGTTTTTGTCACTCTATCACGCTTATCATTAGACATAAGTTTACATAGAATTGAGGTTTGAACTATTATTAGTTATTATTTCTGCTCGTTTTTTATTTAGTCTAGCAGCTCTTTACTTTTATTTGAAAAATGCCCTCTTATGGAAAAAAAGTTTTTGTCACTAACAAGTTTATCATTAGATATAAGTTTACAGAAAATTTAAGTTTGAACAATTATTCGTTATTATTTCTGCACATCTTTGATTTAGTCTAGTAGCTCTTTACTTTTAGTTGAAAAATATCCTCAATGATCCATCGTTAATAAATTTAGCCCTAGCTAGTTAAAACTGTGTATGAATTCATGATTTTTTTTATTTAGTCTAGCAGCTCTTTACTTTTAGTTGAAAAATGTCCTCTTGTGAAAAAAAAGTTTTTGTAACTCTAACAAGTTTATCAATAGACAAAAGTTTACAGAAAATTTGAGTTTGAGCAATTATTCGTTATTATTTCTGCATATCATTGATTTAGTCTAGTAGCTCTTTACTTTTAGTTGAAAAATGTCCTCAATGATCCATCGTTAACAAATTTAGCCCTAGCTAGTTAAAACTGTGTATAAATTCATGATTTTTTTTATTTAGTCTAGCAGCTCTTTACTTTTAGTTGAAAAATGTCCTCTTGTGGAAAAAAAGTTTTTGTCACTCTAACAAGTTTATCAATAGACATAAGTTTACAGAAAATTTAAGTTTGAACAATTATTCGTTATTATTTTTGCTCGTTTTTTATTTAGTCTAGTAGCTCTTTACTTTTAGTTGAAAAATGTCCTCTTGTGAAAAAAAGTTTTTGTTACTCTAGCAAGTTTATCACTAGACATAAGTTTACAGAAAATTTAAGTTTGAACAATTATTCATTATTATTTCTACTCATCTTTTATTTAGTCTAGTAGCTATTTACTTTTAGTTGAAAAATGCCCTCTTGTGGAAAAAAAAATTTTTTGTCACTCTAACAAGTTTATCACTATACATAAGTTTACAGAAAATTTAAGTTTGAACAATTATTCGTTATTATTTCTGCTCATCTTTGATTTAGTCTAGCAGCTCTTTACTTTTAGTTGAAAAATACCCTCTTGTAGAAAAAAGTTTTTGTCACTAACAAGTTTATCATTAGACATAAGTTTACAGAAAATTTAAGTTTGAACAATTATTCGTTATTATTTTTGCTCATCTTTGATTTAGTCTAGTAGCTCTTTACTTTTAGTTGAAAAATGTTCTCTTGTGGAAAAAAGTTTTTGTCACTAACAAGTTTATCACTAGACATAACTTTACAGAAAATTTAAGTTTGAACAATTATTCATTATTATTTCTACTCATCTTTTATTTAGTCTAGCAGCTCTTTACTTTTAGTTGAAAAATGCCCTCTTATGGGAAAAAAGTTCTTGTCACTCTAACACGTTTATCATAATACATAAGTTTACAGAAAATTTAGGTTTGAACAATTATTCGTTATTATTTCTGCTTGTTTTTTATTTAGTCTAGCAGCTCTTTACTTTTAGCTGAAAAATGTTCTTTTGTGGAAAAAAAGTTTTTGTCACTAACGAGTTTATCACTAGAAATAAGTTTACAGAAAGTAATCTCTTAGTTTAACTGAGGTCTGAACTGACCTTTCATCTATGCCGAACAAAAAAAAAATAACTAGTTGAAGTTGTGTTTAAATTCTTCGTCAATATAAAATCAAAAACATGAAAATTAAAAATGTAAAATGTATATTTCAAAGAAATAATAGTCTTCTTAATAATTTAACGTCGATAAACAGTGGAAACTGGTTTTCTTCAGAATTGTTTGTGAATGATTAAAACATGGTCACTGACAAAAACATTTTTGAAACTAAAGAAAACCTTAAAATTTAGTAAATTATTAAACGATATCAAAATGCAATTTTTTTCAGAAATTGAAACCCGCTGAAAATTTCCAAGAACCATTCTCACACAAAATTGTTTAAATTTTAATTTATATTTCCTTCATAGTGTTCTCAATCTTTTTTAGGATGTGTGGTATGTGTGAGGGCTCACTCTCGAGAAGGAGGAGGAGCTTCTAGCTACATGTAATGAAATCAACACCAGTGAGATTACACCTGAAGAGGAGGAAGAGCTTCTCTGCACATGTAGATCAGAGGATCTCTTGAGGAGTGGGTCTTCGGATCGAATACCTAATACCGACACTTCGAGTGCGCGAGGATTTATTTGCGGAGGTGACTCAATCTCAGGAGATACCCTCTCTCATAGATATTATGCCAGTGGGGGAGGACGAGGTTCAAATAATTGAACCTGAGATAGTATACATTAAAACTGTGATAAATATCGATATCACAATAGAATAGATATTTGAAGATTGTTTGTAAATTTGTTTATTGATAAAATGCATATATATACAACAATGTCTTTAAATCATCACTTTAGATTTCTTCTTCTTCCCTGTATAGGCAACTGTCGTGAACCACTAATGCTGGTAAATCATTTGGATTCACTGTATATTGACCCTGATTCGTTAGCTCTAACCTAACCTAACCAGAAAAGAAAGGGAACATTTTCGATTTCGAAACAATTTTATTGAATAATTACAACAACAACAATAATACTAAGCATGTACAATTAGCGATACAGTTTATTGTCTTCGATATGTTTCACCAATGCACTTAAAGCACATTGAAGTCTATTCACATGTGCTCTATCAACTTTTGCAGCGAAACATAATTGATCCTCCATTTTAAATTTGCTCAAGGATATCACATATCTTGCATATACTTAATCCCATTCCAGACAAAGCCGTGATCCTCTCGTGATTTCCACCGCAATGTTTGGTGCTCTTGTATTATTGCCATCAACTCCACTGTCAACTTCTAATAGGGTAAACATTCCACTCGTCATCATCATCAACATACAAATATATATCGAAATGAGTAAAGTCGAACTGTTCTTCTCACTCCTTTGAATTCTATACACAGACTAATAGAAACTATTTCAAAAATCCTGTCCTCATATTCTCTGCAAACCTCCGCTGCTAATATGTAACCAGCCCTCTGATTGGTCTAGAAGGGGATGTAACCGAGTCTCTGATTGGTTAAGAAGGAAACCCTTGATCCTGTTTCATATTCCTGGATTTTAACATTCGCCCCGAGCGTGCACTTGGCCAAACAACAACAACAAAACAAGATCTTGAAAGAAGTGTCATTGACCCTGTCCCCGTTAGACTCAATAATCCAGAAAACATCCATCAAATTGAGAAAAATCCTGTTTTTCCATTCTCACTGACAAAAACCATAAAACATCCATAAATTGTTGTACTCGTCGTTGTTTTTTTTCATTCTCACTGACAAAACCATAAAACAGACATAAATTTCTGTTGACATCCATGAAAAACAACAAATAAATTTACTAACACTCATAACCGTCCAAGAAACATCCATAAAAGTGAGAAAATTCCTGTTTTTTCAAGTGAGAAAAATCCTGTTTTTTTATTCTCAGTGAGAAAACCATCTCCCTAGGGACTCTATGCCCATATTTGGTGCCCCATCAGCATTAAACTAAATTGTAGATGGCAGCAGGGGTGAGGGATGGGAGTAGCACCCCCCCTTTCTACTGCCATTGCTTATCTTATAATCAGTCCCTACTCTGTAATTACCTGCTAAATTTTTCAATTAACTAAGCCACACTGACATAGGGTGAATAAGTTTTTTTAACTGAAGTAAGGAGCGACATTAAAACTTAAAACACAGAAATTATTCCGTATATGAAAGGGACTGTCCCCTCCTCGACGCCTCGCTCTTTACTCTAAAGTTTTTTTATTGTTTTATTAAAATTTATTAAAAAATAAAGTTGTGAAACAGAGTCAAACTCTGTTGCTCCTTACTTTCAGTTAAAAAAAAAAATTCTTTAATTTCTGAACATTTTTGAGTTTATGCAGCTTTGATTTTGAATTTGATTGATACATGAATAATTAAAACAAAATTTGCAGATTAATTTTTTTTTCTGGCTAACTTACGAATCACGAATGTTATGACGTAACTTATGAATCAACCTACGTAACAAGCTTCTATATTCGTATTTTTTTTTACGTATATTAGGGAGTTCGCCCCCCTAGTCTATACCTCACTCTTTACGCTAAAGTTCGAATTTTGTTCGAATCACAAACCCCTGAATCACAAAGGCCGGTTAATTAGAATAAACAGCTCTTTTAAAAGTATTAAAAAAAAACTTTAGCGTAAAGAGCGAGGTATTGGGGGTGAATCCCCTCACATATGTAATAATTTCTGCTTGTTTTAAGTCTTAATGTTGCTCCTTATTTTCAGTTGAAAAAACTTTTTTTATTTAATTTCTGATCTTTTTTTTATTTAATTTCTGATCGTTTTTTAAATAATGCTGGGAAATCCGGCACCCCCTTTATAGAAATGTCTCTTCCCCCAAGGAAACATCCTCCATGGAAAGATTTTCCCCCGTAGCCTCCTCCTCTGACCCCCCCCCCCCTCACCAGATAAAAATCCCTCCTGAAATCGTCTGTATACTTCCTACTAATCAATACTATATGTAAAGAATCGGGAAAGTTCATAACTTGCAGCCCTTCCCCGGGGAACTGTGGGGCATTAAGTTATCTTCAAAGACATATAAATATAAGATTTTCGACTAAGCTGAAAAAAATGGCTATCTCAAAATGTTGATTGGATGACTTCGGGAGAAAAATGAGCGTGGGAGGGGGCTTCGTTGCCCTCAAATTTTTTCGGTCACTTAAAATGGGCACTAGAACTTTAATTTCCGTTTGAATAAGCCCTCTCGCGATATTATAGAACTGCTAGATCGATACGATCACCCCTGGGGAAAAAAAAATATTCTCTGATACGCTCAATTGATGGTGTGATTTTCATTAAAGTTCTATGATGTTTATCCCTTTTTTCGAAAATAAGGCAAATTTTCTCAGTTGCTTAGCTTTTGATGGATAACATTAAACTAATTAATTTTTATTATATTTGGACTAAACAAATTTATATATTTGGAATCAGCATAAAAATTCGATTCTTTTAATGTATCTTTTGGTATCAAAACTCCGTTTTTTAGAATTTCGGTAACTATTGAGCCGGGTCGCTTCTTACTTACAGTTCGTTACCACGAACTGTTTGAAAAGGCTACTTAAACTAACTCTTTCGTTCCACATGATACTGTCGTAGCTGGAACGAAAGAAAAGTAGTTTTGGATTTACTTTTGTAGTTAATGGGCAATAGCAGTTAATGGGCCTCTTTAGTGGGGTAAATCCTCTACATTGTCATCATTGGTATTGCTACGATATTGAAACATATTGAAAATAATATTAGAGTGTAATTAAGATGGATACAATTGAAACTTTTGAAGATTATGCTCTTATAAGCCCTTAGTTACTTAGTTACCAGGTGGAAGTCAACTTCAAATAATCTCTATAATTAATGTAAAGTTAGAACAGCATACAACCTGGAATGCACCCGTAAATAGCGGGCCTTGAATAGCATCTTTAATTCACGCACTCCTTCTAGATATTACATCTCCTGCATACATAGGCCTGTGCGTGCTTTGTCAGAGCTTTGTAAGTTCCAAATAATTAAGCCTAAGCCAAGATTAGTATCAGAAGCAACGCTGTGGCATTGCATATAGTAAAGGCCATACGGCTCCAATGTTTTATTATTGTTTTTTTTTTTCCCAGAGGCACTTCATATGGAAGAGGTCGTCGTAGAAACTTCAAATGGGGCTCATTTGATTGGAAATCGATTGTTCTAGTGCCTTTTTTAATAGTCGAAAGTGATCGGAAGGAAAGCACGCCCATCATTCCCCCAAACACATCCAATCAAAATTTTGAGATAGCCATTTTGTTCAGCGTAGTTGATTTCCAGATAGAAAATATATTTTTGAGGAGGACACTCCCCCACAACCCTCAGGGCAAGGGTTTTAAATTATGACCTGGGGGCTAATAAGGTTTTTATAGAAGCCGCTGTCGTAGAAACTTCAAAACAGGCTCATTTGATTGGAAATTCAAAGGGCTAGTGCCCTTTTTAATAGTCGAAAGTGATTGGAGGGCAACTAACCCTCCCCCCAACGCCCATCATTTTCCCAAACACATCCAATCGAAACTTTGAGAACGCCATTTTATTAGACGTAGTTTTAAGTTCTGGATATTAGGTCTTTGAGGATGACAACTCCCCCACAACCCTCAGGACAAGGGTTGTAAGTTATGCCCTGGGGGCATACAACGTTTTTTATAGACAACGTTGTCGTAGAAACTTCAGAAAGGGCTCATTCGATGGGAAATTTAAATGACTAGTTCCCTTTTTAATAGTCGAAAGTGATTCTAAGGCAATTGGCACCCCTACCACGACCACCGTTTTCCCAAGTACAACCAATCAAAAATTTTGATATAGGCATTTCGTTCAATGTAGTTGATAGTTCTCGACATTATTTGTTTGAGCAGGACACTCCCCCCACAGTCTTCAGGGCAAAGGTACAATTTATGCCCCGGGTGCATATATGGTGCTTATGGAAGGAATGCTTTTATAAACTTCATAAGGGGCTCATTAGATTTGAAATTTAAAGTTCTAGTTCACTTTTTAAGCGTCAAAAGTCATCGGAAGGAAACCAGCTTCCCCCCCCCCAACCCTTTTTTTCCCAAATGCATCCAATAAAAATTTTAAGATAGCTATTTTGTTAAAAATAGTTCAAAGATCATATAACAAAAATTTTGGTGTCGACACAACCCACAAGGGCCTGGGGGCCGGCGTTGTAAGTTATGCCCTGGGGGCATATATGAGTCTTATGGAAGGGATGCTCGTATTAATTTCAAAGAGGGATCATTTGATTAGAAATTGAAAGTTCTGTTTCACTTTTTAAGAGTCAAAAGAGATTGGAGGGTACCTAGCCCTCCTCCTCCATGCCCTTTTTCTCTCAAATCCATTCGATAAGAACTTTGAGATAGCTTTTTTTTAAAATAGTTCAAAGACCATATAACGAAAAATCAGGGGTCGACACAGCCCCCCAGGGCCCGATGGCAGGCGTTGTAAGTTATGCCCTGGGGGAATATATGGTTCTTACTGAAGGGATGCTCGTAAAAAATTCAGAGATGGCTCATTTGATTGGAAATTAAAAGTTCCAGTTAAGTTTTTTAGAGTCAAAAGATATTGGAGGGCAACTAGCCCCCCCCCCCCCCAGGCCCCTTTTTCCCAAAAGAATCCAATAAAAATTTTGAGATAGAAATTAAGTTAAAAATTTCTCAAAAGTCAGATAACAAAAACTCAGGTGTCGTCATAATCCCCCAGGGTCCGGGGGCAGGCGTTGTAAGTTATGCCCTGGGGCATATATTGTTCGTATGGAAGGGATGCTCGTATAAACTTCAGAGAGGGCTCATTGGATTGGTTATTGAAAGTTCAAGCTCACTTTCTGATAGTCAAAAGAGAACCGAGGGCCGCTAGCCCCCCCCCCCCCTCGCCTTCTATTTCAAAACTCATCTGATGAAAAATTTGAGATATACATTTTGTTTAAAATATTTCAAAGATCGGATAAGAAAAATCCGGTGTTAATAGAACCCCCCAGGGCACAGGGGCAGGCGTTGTAAGTTATGGCCTAAGGTCATATATTGTTCTTACGAAAGGGATGCTCGCATAAACTTCAGAGATGTCTCAGTTGATTGGAAATTTAAAGGACTAGTTCACTTTTTAAGAGTCAAGAGAGTTAAACTAGCCCCCTCCCCTCCACGCTCTTTTTTCCCCACACCCTTCCGCTGTTTTGGAAATTGTTCAAAAACTAGATAACAAAAACGTTCCCTCAGAGCCCGGGGGATAGGCGTTGTAAGTGTTGTCCTGGGGGCGTATATAGTTCTTATGGAAGATATTCTCGTATAAACTTCAGAGGGGGTTCATTTGATTGGAAATTGAAAGTTCTAGTTCATTTTTAAGAGTCAAAAGACATCCGAGGGCAACTAGCCCCCCCCCCACACACACACATCCTTTTTACCCCAAGCCCATCGGATAAAATTTTTATAATAGCCATTTCATTAAAAATAGTTCAAAGGTCAGATAAGAAAAAATCCTGTGTCAAACCGAACCCGCCAGGGCCCGGAGGCAGGTGTTATCAGTAATGCTCTAGGGGCATATATAGTTCTTATAGAAAGGATGCTCGTATAAACTTCGGAGAGGGATCATTTGATTTGAAAGTTCTGGTTCACTTTTTAAGAGTCAAAAGAGTTCGGAGGGCAACTCGCCCCCCCCCCTCCTCCACGCTCTAAATGCATCAGATAAAAATTTTGAGATAGACTTTTTGGTAAAAATAGTTCAAGTTATGATAGAAAAAAACTCCGGTGTTGACACAGCCCCCCAGGGCCCGGGGGTAGGCGTTGTAATTTATGCGTTGGGGGTATATAGGGTTGTTATGGAAGGGATGCTTCTATAAACTTCCTAGAAGGCTCATTTGATTTGAAATTGAAAGTTGTAATTACCTTTGTAAGTGTCAAAATGATCGGGGGATAGATAGCCTCCCCCCACAATCCATTTATTTTTTTCCCAGAGGCACTTCACATGCAGAAGATTGCCACATGACTTTTAAAGGGAGCTAATTCAAAGAGATATCGAGTGTACTAGTGCCCTTTTAAGAATCAAAAAGGTCCGGAGAGTAAATAGCCCCCCAAATCCTTTTTCCCCACATGAGCCTGATAAAAAATTTGAGCCGATTAAATTGGTAAAAACTGTTCGAATATCAAATAACAAAAAATCCTTTATGTATGGCCATTTTATTAAAAATAGTTCAAAGGTCAGTTAATAAAAACTCCTGTGTCGACACCCCCCCCCCCAGGGCCGGGGCAGGCGTTGTAAGTATTGCTTTGGGCGCATATATGGTTCTTGTGGAAGGTATGCTCGTATAAACTTCAGAGAGGGTTCATTTAAATGGAAATTAAAAGCTGTAGTTAATTTTCTCAGAGTGAAAAAAGATCAATGGGCAAATAGCCCCTCCCGCCCTCTTCGCCTTTGGGTGTATTGGATAGATAAAACCATCTGATAAAAATTTCAGGTGACTATTTTGTTAAAAATAATTCAACCATCAGGCATTAAAACTCCAGGGTCGACTCAACCCCCCAGGGCCCAGGGATAGACGTTGTAAGTTATTTTCTGGGGATATATATGGTTCGTATAGAAGGGATACTCGTATAAACTTCAGAGAGGGCTCATTTGATTGAACATAGGAAGTTTTGTTTCACTTTTAAGGAGTCAAAAGAGACTGAAGCTTAATCTAGTCCCCCCACGCCCTTTTTACCCAAACTCATCCGATTAAAATTTTGAGATAGCAATTTTGTTAAAAATAGTTCAAACATCAGGTAATAAAAACTCCGAGGTTGACACAAACCCATTTTTTCACTTTGATATTGTTACTTTGATGCCAGTTTTGATACTTTGATGAATATTTGATTTTTTTTTTAAGTTTGATTTTGAAATAAGGAAGTTTTTAAAACTAAAATTTTTTGGATATCAAAAACGAACAAAAATAAATAAAAAAAAAACTTTCCGAAAAATAAGTTTTTACAAAGAAAAGTAAAGGCCATTTTAAAATTAAGCTCAGCAGATACAAATACATTTTAAAATTCAACCTCAAAACGACCAGAAATTACTATTAAAGAATAAATGAAACCCAAAACGAACAGAAATTAAATAAACAATCATAGCAAAAATATACAACAAGTAATAATATAAATGAATAAATAGATCTTAAAGCGAGCAATGCTTCGATTGAATATGAAAATCAAGCTCAAAACGAAAAACAAAAATTTTACTATTGAAGTATAAATGAAACTTAGAACGAACAGAAATTAAATACACAATCAATGCAAACAAACATACAATAGATATTAATGTAAATTAATAAATAAATCTTAAAACGAGTAAAACTTAAATAGAATATACAAATCAAGCTTGAAACGAACAAAAATCACCACAAAAAAGAGTTTGGGTATGACTTCCTTCTCTCACTGTGAAAGTCTAAAAACTACTGCGTCATTGGGGCTTTACTGAAAACTATATGCGCCTTGAACAGTCTTGGAAAGTATAAACAACAACAAATTGAATATTTGATGCATAATGATATTAATTGTTGAAAGATCCATCAGTTCAAGAATTTATTTCACTGTAATTGTATTTTTATTTTCGATGCTATAAAAACTGGAAAAGAAAATATTTGTAATATAATCCGTTTTCAGTTAAGCGCCAATGACGCAGTAGGATTTTGGTTTTTATTTACAGTTAGGAAAGGAGGCAGTATCGTTTGTAGGGAAACTATATTCGTCTTTATCAACTTTAAAAAGAGCTAAAAAATTAAACTGAATATTTGATGTATAATGATATTAATTACTGAAAGCTCATCAGTTCAAAATGTTACTATAATTTTAATGTTTATTTTCAATACTAAGTACGACAGAAATTATTTGTCATAAAATTGGTTTTCAGTAAAGGGCCAATGACGCAATAGGTTTTAGACTTTTACAGTGAGAGAAGACGGTCATACCCAAACTCTTGTTTGTAGTGATTTTTTTTTGTTTCAACCTCGATTTGGATATTGAATTTAAGTTGCACTCGTTTTAAGATTTATGTATTAATTTACATTAATATCTATTGTATGTTTGTTTGCATTGATTGTTCATTTAATTTCTGCTCGTTTTAAGTTTTATTTATACTTCAATAGGAAAATATTTTTTTGTTTTAAGCTTGATATTCATGTTCAATCTAAGCATTAATCGCTTTAAAAACTACTTATTCATTTATATTATTACTTCTTGTATGTTTTTGCTATGATTGTTTATTTAATTTCTCTTGGTTTTGTGTTTCATTTATTCTTTAATAGTAATTTCAGGTCGTTTTGAGTTTGAATTTTAAAATGTATTTGTATCTGCTGAGCTTAAGTTTAAAATGGCCTTTACTTTTCTTTGAAAAACTTATTTTTCTGAAAGTTTTTTTTTTAATTAATATCTATAAAACTTCATGCGTTCAAATGGTGCTACACTACTTACTGGAGGGGAAGCCTCGCTGGCGCCAAATATTGTAATGGTATACTCGCGGTTACCACTACTGTTCCGTAAATTATAGAGTATGTTAATACCCAATTACGGTATACCCTGCTCCAGGGTATGATAACGTGAACGAACGGTCAAACGGCCAAACTCTAGACCAAGGGTACCCAACCCTGGTTACCACTAATATTTCTAGCTATCTCCTTGGACGGTAACGGACCCCATGTTGATATAACAAATGGCGGTATGTCTCGCAACTCTTCCTACTACAAGTAATATAATCTCAACCCTTCTTTAGGTTGCCGGACTCCACCTAGGCTAAAAAAATCAAAGATTATAAAGACAAGGTTTCTTACTGTATTCGCTTTCACGTATTTACAAGAACTCAAAACTGAACTGATCAATAAAATAATAATTTTTCTCCTAGACGGTTCAGCCACGTGTATACAGTGGGCGGCAGACACATTTTTCCAGCCAATCCAAATCCTTACCGGTTACCACCTTACTTCGAATGAATCAACTTTATGCCCCTTTTCACCCCTCGACAATTTGGACCAAATTTGTTTTCTGAAAGTGACTTTAGCTATGGTGAGTCACCCGTAAACTGCGCAATTAAAACCTCGTAGTTTTAACGGCCTACGCTGTTAAAGAAAGAAAATGGTCTAACAATTAGTAAGAGAAAATTAATAATTACCACACAAGGGAAAGACAATAATTTCTGAACCCAAAAGAAAAGAAACAAGGAAGGACATTTATCTGAGAAAAGGAACCGAAGGTTTCAACAACCAACTTCATAAGTTTGCATCAAGATTTGGAATTTTTTTCGACTATGTTGAAACAACTGAATCTTTGGTGTCCATATTATAGATTATTATTTCCTGGTTTCGATCACTTCTTGTACAGTTGAAAATGTGTATCACTAGCTATTACTTACGACACGTGACCAGTGAATTTCCTTATAAATCAGCCTACAATTATATTTGTAGGCTGCTTAACGAATTTTGGTTTGTTTAGGGACGAATACGCAACCACGCAGTAGTGTGTTCTGAGAAACTTAGCTGAGGGTTTTTTTTTGATCTGACATTGCTCGATCTGAAAACTTTTTGCTATTTCCGAGTTTCTGCTCGACTTCGTTCTGGCTCAATTCGTGCCAAATGTTTTGTGGCACAGAGTTGTTGGAAAATGCACTTTACTGTCAGCGGCGGATCCAGGGGGGGGGGGGCCCCCCCCCCCCCCCAAGATTTTCTGGCGCCCTCTCATCCATCGTGCAAACGACCCTTTTTTGCTAATGATTCAACTAAGGCCGACGCTAAAAAAAAAAATCGGATACGCCGTCATTTTTAACTTTCTTTTTATCACATTATCTAAAGTTCAAATCCGACACTGCACGAATCATGATTATTGGGTTTATTTTTGGGACGTGCTAAACGAGCAAAACATTTTGTGAATGCTTACGAGAAACGCATGTCTTTGGGGAGTTGCGTGGGTGGTTAGATCCAACCGGCGGGAGGCTAGGCGCGAGCGACCCTGCCACTGCCTTCGGAGTATTTTTGCTCCGTGTGTTAGAACAGAGAAGAAACAAAGAATGATGGCGGAAAGCCGTAAAGGATCGAGGGACATCTCTGATTATTTTGCCAAGAAAGATCAGATTAAAGGTAAGCTTTTAAAGATAGAACAATAAGGAAGGAGTGTCGTTTAAAGTGGGTATCAACACTTCTAAATTCTAGCTTTAGCCCATTGTCGGATAGCTTTCCTGATAAGGCTCATTCGTCAAGCTTCATCGCGTACCAGCTGCTTTTGTTGTTATATATTGCATACGGTCCCTCTTGTACAGTGTTCTTCGTATGCAATTTGTCCGAAGCGTTTGACCTGATATTTACCAGCCCACTCGTCTCGCCTGACGGTTATGATATTGGCTTAAAGCAGTATTTTTACCGACACACTGTGTCAGCTCTGAAATTATCTTTCAAATTCTTGCAGTTAAAGCTCTCTCTTTAGCCTTGTAAAGTTCGGTGATAATTGTTTCGGGTTTCAGCTCTTGAAAAATATTTGTTAGCATATGTCGAGGATCGGTTCTTGGGGTTGCAAATTAAATTAGTGATGTTTAGGGTGGTATTTTATTTTAAAGTCCGGGTTTCCTAGAAATAGTTTTGGGGTATGAAAGTTCAAGATTGTTGGGGGAGTTTAAAGTTAATGTTGCTGATTCAGTTTATTTTCAAATTTAGTTCCAATTCTGCCTTCACCATGTTGAGAGTTAAATCTACTAAAGCAAGCCATTATACAAAGTGTATATACGTTTACAATAAATGTCTTGTGCAAACTTTAAAAGAGAAACTTTTTTGTTAGATGTTGAGACGACGGCAACTTCTGATGCCCACTCTGAGTCGACGGTCGGAATGCACAAAAACGCATTCAGCCAGGAGAACGAACTGTCACCAACAACTCCGTCCACTTCACAGACGGCCTTCATAACAAACTTCGGCGAAACGACACACACTGATCAGCTGACTGAAGGATCAAGAAGCAGTACTCAAACCTTGGTGGTACATAACCCAACACTGATTTCACAGTCCCCGCACCCGCAGCATAATCAAAGCGCTATTTTTTCGCCTGAAACTGACTTCACGCCGTCGAATGACTTTGGTATTGCAGTAGCGCTGAAAGAGTGAAATCAGTTGTCTTCTGGCGAAATTATGTTTTTTATGAACGAAAGGTGGAAGCCGAAGAACCAATCTGATCTTCCAGTCTCGACACAAAAGAGAAAAGGTGGCGAAGTCAAGCGTCGCTTGAATACCGAACATCTTGACCGGTATCCTTGGCTCGCAGTGAGTCGTCATCCAGACCACGAAGGCCTTTGGTGCAGTGTTTGTGTTTTGATGAGGACCAATGAAAGCGGAGGAGGATGGTCGGCTTTATCTGGAGGCGGCGGAGGGCAAAAAATGGGAAAGTTGGTCTTAAAACCGCTAAAAGACTATTCGAAACTTACCGGGAAAGATGGTGCGCTGACAAACCATGCTGAAGCACAGTTTCACAAACACTGCCAGGAAAAGCTGCCGCGCTGCTAACAACGTTTCAGCGCGGTAGTCAAGATCAAGATATCAGGAATGCTCTGGACTGTGAAAGGGTCAAGCAAATACAGCAGAACCGTGCACTCTTGAGAAGCGTTGTTGAAACTGTCAAGCTTTGCGGGGCACAGAATATCCCCCTTCGTGGCCACCGTGATGATGGCAAACTTGATATCCAAGACTCTGATGTCATTACAGCAGTAAACGACGGGACTTTCCGCCACCTACTTCGGTATCGGATTCAGAGTGGAGACTCACAACTTAAAAATTTACTTGAAAATGCACCGAGCAACGCCAAATATACGAGTAAACAGATCCAGAATGAACTGATTGGAACAATTGGGGAAATGATAAAAACCGAAGTAGTGAGAAAAGCAAACAAAGCAACGGTTTGGTGTCTTCTTGCGGACGAGTCAACAGACAGGCAGACCAGGGAGCTGATGGTCATTGTTTGTCGTTATGTGTGTAAAACCGAGCAGGGATACGTGATTCGAGAAGATCCTTTTGCAGTTGTCGATGCCTTTCAAACCCTGTCAAGACTCGTTGGAGATGAGGAAAGTGACGACGGTAGAAGCATCGAAGAGAAGCTAGACGGCAAGAGCCTCGGGAAGCTGCTGTTGAGTGAGGTCAGGAAGTCAAATCTGGATTTGTCAAAGTGCGTTGGTCAAGGATACGACAAAGCTGCTAGCATGGCAAGCTTGACAAATGGTGCTGCTGCTGAAGTTAAACGCCAGTGTGAACTGGCAGATTACTTCCACTGTGTGAGCCATGCCACAAATCTCTCATGTTCAAAGATAGTTTCAGTTCCCATTCTGCGCAATGCCCAAGACGTTGTTCGAGACACAATTTCTCACTTCAGCTCAAGTGCCAAGAGAACAAGACTTCTAAAAAGCATCTTATCGCGGACAAAGCTAAAACAGAGACACTCGTCAGTCTTTGTACCACGAGATTTGTAGAGAGACACGAAGCAATCAGCAGGTTTTGGGACTCCCTTCCGTCGATCGTTTCTGCTCTGCAGGAGATGGAAGGATGGCACGATCGAGAGGCAAGTAGCAGAGCTTATGCATTACGATCCTGCATTGAAAAATCAGATACACTCGTAGGACTGGTTTGCCTGAATTCGTTTTCGTCGATCATGAAACCTTTGGCCGAGTCACTACAACAGAAGGATGGTGACCTCGTGAGAGCCTTGTCCCTCATTAGCAGCGTGAAGGCAATGCTGGAAGATATGCGATCACATGCCGAAACCAAATTCAGACTGCTTTACGAAGATCTTCTGAAAATGGCCGATAAGATTGATGCTACCATCAAGGTAACGCAGCCACGCATAGCTTCACGTTCTACATACCGGGCAGGGGTACCCAAGATGGATCCAGAAAGTCATTATAGGATGGTGGCATTTATTCCAGCCCTGGACGCCATGCTCCTTGATTTTACGGAGCGGTTCAGCTGCCATTTTACGAATGCTGCAAAACTTTCAGCTTTGATCCCGGCTGTGGTTAATGGCAAACGCTGGGAGGACGTTCAGCCAGGGTACGAAAAGTACAAGGAGCTGCTCGTGGGTACGGAGATAGACCTTAAAACCGAGTTCGAGATTTGGAACAAGTATTGGTCTAAGGAAACCTTGCAAAAACCGAAAACAGCTATTTCAGCGCTGAACAGTTGTCAGGAAAATGTATTTCCCAACATCTTCGCATTGTTGACAATTCTCGTGACGCTTCCTGTGTCAACCTGTGAAGCAGAACGAATGTTTTCAAAGGTTGACAGGACATGTTCATCAATACGAAGCACGATGACTGAAGAGAGGTTGGAGGCTCTACTACTCATGCAGACTTACAGAGACGAACTGCCGAAAACAGACGATGCTATCGATATGTTCGCTCTCAGAAAAGCTCGCCGATTGAGTTTAGTTGTGTAGTGTGGTACTGTTTTTATTTTCTTTTGCTACGTTTTACCTTTATGAGCATATTTGGCAGTGTTTTCATATAAATAAAGAGCTATCAAATTAGTCCTGTATAATCAGTTTTTGGCGCCCTGTGTCCGGCGCCCCCCCCCCCAAGATTTTCCTCTAGATCCGCCGGTGTTTACTGTGGTGCAGTCTCTTTTGTTGCTTAAAAAAGGCACTAGAGCTTTAAATTGCTGGTTGAATGAGCTAATTTTTTTTTACTTGTGATTTCCTTACGTAACCGCTCAAGATATACATAAAAGCACGTATCTGTGACTATATCTTTCAGGAACAATACCAAATTCCCTGTTCTAGGAGGCAGAGGCCTGAAACCTCTACTTATGGATATCCTTAGTTGTGAAATTTGACAAAATTCAGTGGAGACCGCAACCTGCTTTGGAACTGTTTTTCCCCTAATTATAAGATTAGGCAAACTTTATAATGCTACTAACTTTGATCAGTAATTTGTAATTAAGGAAATAAGAGATATTTGGATTTTGCCTCAGAAGTTAATAGTATATGTGTGGTGGATATTGATGTTCGGTCACTTTTGTGATTAATTGCTTCCGGTTTAATAAACCATAAACTACTCATGTGCTCCCCCAGGGCCATAGGTGCTACTGCAACACACATAGGGGACGTACCTGTAGCCATGCCAAGCCCCCAGGGCATTCTCCAAGACGCTGGCCCAATGTTTACGTAAATTTAAATCTATCAAACGACCTTGTCAATCCCGTAGATTTTTGCAAATTTAAATGTCAATGACGCAGGTTTTTGCAAATTAAAATGTCATTGATTCAGGTTATTCGCAAATTTAAATGTATAATGCTTAAATGGGTTTCGAGGGTCAATGATATTTGTTGCTAACCTGTTTTGGTTCCAAAAAGCCTTGTGTATCCCATGATAGCTCTATCTTTTCAAGACGTTTTGATAAAAAAAAATTTCTTGCAGGTGATAACATGATAGCGATCAAAAGAAGATTAAATGTGATTGTATTAAACCCTCTTGTATCGTTGGAAAAGTGGAGACGCGAGAAGGAACTTTTGAAGCACCATGTTGGTTTTTGTGCTGAGTGGTGTCTTGATAACATCTGTAAGTACTGTTACCTACTCGGATTTATTTCAAATCAGATCCACTCTCATTATTAAAATTTCTGTGCGTATTTAAAATTTAATGATTTTGCAGGATGGTTACAATAAGGCCTGAGTGTCACCATAGTCACTTACTATTTAGTCGATATATATAGTCGATTAACAAACCCAACATTTGCGGAATTTCTGTAAGTTACACTCGGGTCACTGAAACAAAGAACTTAAATAGTGGAACTTGGTTTGAAAAGTCAGTATTATCACTAATTTGCTTTCCACTTATTTACTCCTATTAAAAACGAAAAACTGTAGAATGTAAAATGAAAGTGAAAAACATCATAAAAAGGTAGACAGGTTTAAAAAAAAAGAGGAACAAAACGAAAAGAAAAGAAAAGCTTTCTTTATTAATACTTCAGTAAATAGCATCCGTATGAGGACATTTGCACTGGATTTTCGAAGAACTGATGTTTTCTTTTTTTTTAATCAGATATACTTTTGGCGTGACAATAAACGAGCAAATTCTATAAAACTTGATCCGGAAAAAAAGAGAGAAAACAAATAATAACAGGAAATTCTTGCTTGCGAACTGAAATTCTTTCTTGCTCGCTTAATTAGTAGCTAAATGTGAGAACTAGAAATTTAGGGAGAATTTCTCCTTCAATCAGTGAATGAGAACTGGTATTATTACTTCTATTTTGATTCGGTATTTAAGACTTTATTCAGAGCTAAATTTTGGGTATAACTCATCTAGGTAACTTAATAGTTTTGGAAAATTGTCATCGCGGACTCTCTAATTTTTGCCGCTACAACTCTGAGTATTGTAAAGCTTGACTATTTTTTTCCAAAGTGAAATTTGTGGAATACACATATTCTGTGTCTATTGTGAGTTCGTTCTCGTCGTACTTGACAATCTAAAAAAAGGTTTAGTTACCTCAGTTTTGGTGGTAGTTGCTGCGGTTATGAAACAGTACGAATATAGAAAATTCCTAGTTTCACCTAGATTGACGTTGCTTGGGCAGCGTGAAGGGTTGCATTAACCAATTGTCAGCTTGGCCGACAAATCAACTTTTTTTTTGTTCGCCATTGATCAAACCCTACAGTTGTTGATCTCTCAATAATTTAAAAGGAATTTCCGAAGAAGAATATTCTTTGAAGAAAATAAAGACGTTTTTTAAAGACGGTCTGAAAATACGCAGTTTCTGCTCAAAGTCAACGTTACTGTCTATTTCTCGACGCCAAATCAATGGAAAAGGTGGGCGTGAGAGGGGGGTTAGTTACCCTCAAATCACTTTTGATTGTTAAAAATTTTACTATTCTTTTGAACTTAAAATCGAATGAGTATTTTTTCAAGTTTATACGACAAAGAATTCAATAAAAACCTTATATACCCCCAGGGCATAACTTATAATCGTTGCCCTGAGGGTTGAGGGGTAGTGTCCTCCTCAAAAATTTATTTTCTATCTGGAAATCAACTACGCTGAACAAAATGGCTACCTCAAAATTTTGATTGGCTGTGTTGGGGGGAAGGATGGGCCGGGGGGGGGCTAGGTGCCCTCCAATCACTTTCGACTATTAAAAAGGGCACTAGCCATCCCAATGTCCAATCGAATGAGCCCTTTTCGAAGTTTCTACGACAACTCCTTCAATACGAAGTGCCTGTCGAAGAAAGAAGGAAAAAAAACACATTGTGGCCACATCGTTCTTTACTTAGGCAGCCCTAGCGCGCTGCCTATGATTAACAGATCGTTAATGCATAGCTTTTACGAACGAAAGTGGCAACACACGGTTCAAAGTGGCAACACTGACGATAATTTGTTATTGCCCTAAAAGATGTTACTTTTTTGTGTATTTTGTACTTTAAGAACTATCTGAACACCATCTAAGCTTATTATATTTTGTTCGCTTAGTGTTATTTTTAGACCTTGAACACGGTACTTTTTTAGTATGCTCTGAATTTGCTACAATTGGGTTGGCTGTACTAAACCCTATTCCATCAATCGTTTATAAAAGAAAATTAAAGAAAATGAAAAAGGTAACATAGCTACGATCAAAAAGGTAACATAGGAAGAAAATGTCATCGAAAGTTCCCTGGTTATCTTGTTGATATACATCAGAAGTATAGCAAAGTCTTTCCGTAGAGGAAAAAACAAAAGCTGGTCCAGAGTTTCTTTTTACTAGTCTGTCAAAAAACTTGTTTCTACAAAAAAGCCGCACCTTACCTTAAAAGGAACCGCCAAGAAAATGAGTTCCACGATCAGCATTTTAAACGAGGTTTTCTTTTCTAATTAACTTCTAACAAAGAACTATTGAACCTTCGCGAACGAGTCTCATAACAAGGAACTATATTGCTACGTCTATAAAAATTTTAGCATTTAGCATATTTTTACTCATCTTTAGAGATTGTGACGCGTTTGACCTACAAGGATTTAAAAAGAAAAACTGTGTACGTTGATTCACATTTGAAAACTTAAGTATTTCGAATACGGTGCGAAAAGAATCTTACAGTTTTTTTAGTGATGTTTATTAAAAATTTAGTAGAATCTTTACCCCTGACTAAAGCCAATCTAGCGTTCGGTCTATCTAACTGGTCTTAAGGAGGCCCTTGACGGTCAATCATTCTGATCAAAAGTTTCCGTCAATCCATTGAGGTGTGCTTCAATTAATCTTCAATCCACCCTTCAATCTCGATCTAAGCTAATCTAACACACTGCTTTTGATCAAAATGATTGAGTCATCCAAAATTTCTATCAATCACCATCGACGCTTGGCCCAAACGTCAAACAGGTTCATAGACAGTCAATCATGCTTGAGTTAATCGACTGACGGAAACTTTTAATCAAAATGATAGACCGTCTAGGGCCTCCTTTAGTTTCACTTACATAGGTAAGATTGCTTACCAATATATGGGAAGTGGATGCTACGGTATTCTAGAAGCGCATTGGGTTTGATTTCAGCTTAGTAATATGGAACCCAGAGTCTAAACCTAGCTGAAGCAACACACTGTAGGGCTCGGAGTTCGATTTCATTGATAAGAGTGTGTGAAAGCGACTCCATATAAATCCGAATAAGAAGAAGATGGTTACTACGAAGAAGCATCACACCTTACGCACGAAGAATTAAATGTTGTCAAACTCAGGCCATTTTGAGCCCAAAACAAAAAGCAGGGTTTCCTCGAATGGGTGGTCGGAAGAGATCATGAAAAAGCATTTCAATCGAGTTGGATTTTCCTGTCGAGTGGTGCTCTGAAAGGAGTCCGATTAAAGAGTGATGCTCTGAACTGAGGATGCTTGTGAAGAAATCTGAACAGTTCTGCTGACCTCAGGTTGTTTGGTAGTACAATGAGTTTTGACTAGTAGTAGCAGTTCTACTAAGATTTTATAGGGATTAAAGGGCAGAAGGCATCAGCACTCTTAATATTATACTCGGTGAATCAGACATGCAATTTGATTTTTGATATACTGAACACTATGTCAAGCATGCACAGTTTGCCCAATAAACACCCAATAAACCCAATAACAATAAACAGGGAAAGAGTGGAGGATTATGGTTTGATGTGAGCTAGGAAAAGCCCGTCATCCAGTGTTAACAGGTTTTGCTACGTTCCAGCAATTGAATTTGGTAAATGAGATTCAGCCGTTTTGGGATAACTTTTATCGCCATTGGGGTGAGTATAATCAGAGAAAACACAGTAACCATGCTTTCAGTTACTTCCAAGTTCCTGGGGCAAAAGAGTATGGGAGACCGAAAGGAAACTCAGGTTCGCCTCTGAGAACTAAAATAACAAAACAAGCAACGCCTTCTCTTGTTACACAGCAACACCGCCAAGTTTTTTTTTTTTTTTTTTTTTTTTTTTTTTATCTTGACTTTTTTCTGCCTACCAGCGCTATCCTGACTATATTATAATGTATAAAAATAGTTTAAACAAACAAGAGTATGCCTACTTTTGAACATTTGTTGTAGGTCCACTTCAATTCTGATCTTTCATGGAAATCTGGGTTTTAATAAAATAATTTAAGCACATTTAAAGTGTCAAAATTCTTCTCTCGTCAGATTAATATACCTATTGGTTGGATTGTTTCTATGTCGTACAAAGTGGATATATGTTCAGGGGCTGCGTCGACATTAAGCACCATTTTAGCGTCAAATTTTGCGTAGGGCTGGATTTACACTAATTTCGATGGTATCCGTGAGATCAACAAAGACAAAGCCATGCCCAGAACATTGGCCTGTGATTTTGAGTGGCAAAAAATATTGAACAAAGATTGGCATAGTTTTGGTAACGATAACCATACTGGACGTTTGACGTTACCATTGACTGATGAAAATGAAACCAAAGTTTGATACCCTTTTGAACTGAGATCGCCGTTTACGTTTTTTGCGATATTGGAAAGGTTAAATCAAAGAAATCCACTTTGCATTCAAATAAGAAAAATTAGTGATTAATTACGAAAGTATGACTGGAGAACTTTGTATTCTATAAAAGAAATTAATAATTAATCATGAACATGTTCCATTCACATGGCACTGCTACGAGGAAGGTTCTGGTCAACCGCAAGATCCCAACGCTGTCTCGACATTCTTTCAGCTCTTTCGAATCAGAAAGCCATCGTTTTGGGGTGATTGCTGTGGTCCAAATCTCACTGACGTACTGTCTTGGCAGCCTTTTGTCTGCTGTCTTTCAGTGTGTAAATTAAAGCAGGCAAACATCATAGAGTAATGCCGGAGGTTGATATCCATAATCGAATCGCGTCTCGAACCCTTCAAACAATTTCCCAGAATATTTTTGTTTTGAATTTTGTCCAAGTCTTTTGATTAATTCGGAGGTATTAACTCTTCTAACATAGAAGAAAAATTGAGGTAGTAGAGGAAAAGAGAATATTCAGTTCTTTTGTAATCAATGCACGTCTTACAGCAAAAAAAGGAATAAGCTTGATTGCACTTCTAAATTAATTTTGTTCGTAATTTTTCCTTTCTAGAAAAATCATGGAATTTTAAGTTATTTAGAAACTGCATTTGACAGTTGCAACATAGGAAATTAAAATAAATTTTGTTTTCTAAACAAACTGAAAGCAATATTTATAAAGCAATTTTTCGTATGCATGCTTTGGCTTTTCAGAAAAATAAACTCTCCAATGCAGTAACATTGAATATGTTTTAGTTCGTAAAGATGGGTGTAGTTTAAAAGAATGTTTATGGTAGGGAATTAATGCGTCTTGTGTTCAATAATGGAATCGAAGTTTTTGAATATTCGAGAAAAAGATTTTTCCAAATGAAAGTAAAAAGCGACGATTAAATTTAAATCAAACAAAAATTACCTTGTAAATGAGGGGTTGCCTCCTCCTTAACTTC
Organism: Artemia sp. Qi Xiang Cuo; assembly: GCF_049724085.1. Lineage (NCBI taxonomy): Eukaryota > Metazoa > Arthropoda > Branchiopoda > Anostraca > Artemiidae > Artemia > Artemia sp. Qi Xiang Cuo. The sequence continues at coordinate 24,558,513 of NC_142801.1, forward strand.
TGGAACATTTTTGCGCATCAATTTACCAATTTACGAGCAAGAATTGATAACAAACCACGAGCAACTAAACATTAATTTACATATTTCGAATCGCCATAAAAAGCTGATTCTTTTCCTATATAACTACTATCAAAACCCCTTCTTTAGAGTTATGGTTTCTATTAGCATGAGTCGCTCCTTACTTATAGTTTGTTACTAAGGACTGTTTTATTAAAAAGAAGAAGATGGAAAACTTTCAGCGGATTGGAGGCTCCCATATTTCTCACTGCTCTTCTAGACTAAAAATGAAAGATGTTGGTGGTTTAAGTATATTTCATGTCTACTCAAGTACTTTTGTGACACCGTATCCTTCGATATGAACACACAGAACCGGTCATATGATCACCTAGGAGCACCGATGAGTTTTCCTGTCATGATAAGGATGACATGAAAATTCATGTCATCCATCATGATTAATTATCATGTCATGAAAGTGTTACTTTTCATTCTGTAATACATTTGGAGTTTAAAGTCTGTTAATTAAAAGGTGTTTTGAATATTTTTCTCAAAGTTGACACTGCAGAAAGTTATAATAATCTTGATTTCAATTTAGATTAAATATGAATGACCCTTGTATGACTCTGGTCTTCTGGCTTATCTCTATTAAATCTAAACTTTTAACCAGACGAGGAAGAATTTTGCGGTTTTCCTCTAATTTCTTAAGTGTTTTTTACAGTTTTTTCATTTTATGTGTGTTTTCTTCTTCTTTTTTTTTCTTTAATTTTTGCCCTTTCCCGAAAATGTCTGAATGGCCGATGTGAAATTGTCTGCTTCAAGCCTTGTTTTACAATCGAATTCTAACGTGAAATAGGGTCTTGTAGTAGTTGTTTCCTTGCTATTAAAGCGCAACTTGTTCGTGGTAAAAAAGAAGAAAGAAAGCCTGACTATTTAAACAAAATTGCAAGTTATTGTGCTTGTGTTTTTTCAGTTCTTACATGCTTCGTTGTCAAGACCCTTTATTTCTTCTTTTCTTCGCTTATCCTAACGTACAATTAGGATTCTTTTTGTATAATCCTAACGTGGAGATATGTTCTTTTGATAAAAGTTTTTGTACAAAACTGAATTTGTTCCAATATATTTTTGTGAAGGATTGTACAGACTGTAAAAAAGGAAAAAAATGCTATTAAATTAACAATTTTTTGGTTGGTCGCCAGCTATTCTCGGAATATCACTTTTTCTGCCATACATGGCAAACTTGCGCCACGTGGCTCCTCTTTCCTTATTTAAAGAGGGGCCATGTGGCTCCTCTTACTATGTGTGGCGAGCGCCACCTGGCGCACACAACTTTGAAAGCAGGCAGTTCCTCTACTTTATTTATGGAAAAAATATTCGCTATTTTCTGTACTTGGGCTTTTTTAAGCCCATATTCTCACTTGACTTTATGGCCTTTTATTTCTTGCTTGTTTTTGGATGAGAGCGCGACCAAAAGTTTACTTTTTAATCAATTGATATATATCTAAAGTTGTGCAAAATAGTTCCTCTTGGTGAAAAGTTGGGTTGAATTCTATCTCAACTGGCTTTACCATAGCCTTTCCACTGAGGATTTAAAAGAATTAAGTTCTGCTAACCTCGAAAACTTTAGAGATTCAACTTTTGAAACTATAAATGTATTTTGACCCTTAATGTAACGAAGCTGCCTGGCACGTGACATGTCCATTATATTTCAACTTCTGCCACCGTGTCAGTTGGTAAAGTAATAGCGGAAACTGTCTGCGGATTGCCAAGCTGTTAGGTTATGTTAAATTATGATATGAGACTGTGAATACATAACAATACTTTAGTTGTAGCGATTATTCTTATGTGATACTGTCGCATGATGTGAATTCGTATACGATGTTTCAACAAATATTCTTTTGATTATGCTCCTATAATTTTTGGTGTGATTTTCCTGCTTTTTGACTTATGTCAAACTTGGTCCCAAGCTTAATAACATTTCTGCTTACTTGCCTACATATGTATATTTCGAAGGGGTGGTTTGTTCCAAAATAGTCACTCTTTTCCTTATATTTTTTTTCTGCTTTTCGTGCGGAGGTAATTACATTGACACCGCTGGCTATAGAAATTAAACTGAGAAAGTTTAAGTTTTGATTTAAGTTTAAGTTTTGATTTAAGTCTGAGAAAAGAAAGTTTTATATTTATAAGTTTTAAATCTAATGGCTTTTTATTGTTCAAAATGAATGTTAATGTTTAAAACCCTTCATGAATATTCAAATTATTATTTTTGAGTGAAAAAAAACCTTATATTGTATGAGGTATCTTCTGGTATCTGATATGATTTGAGCCAAATGGTCTTAAGACCATTTTGATCATTTGACCCATTAACCATTGACCGCTTAGAGTAAGTTATAATCAGCAAATGGTCTTTATGCTAACTTTAAGCAAAAATTGAAATAAAAAATTTTAACAAGAAAATGATGCTGTGTAATATTATGGACCGCCCACTCTGAGCTCCTACTATTAATACTTTAATCACATTTGTTATTTACTTGTAACATTAATGATTAAATATTCGAATGCGGGATATTCCTCACCTGAAACTCCAAGATTTTTATATAGCTGATCTAATTTTTGTAAATTTGTAATATAAAGATTGGAGGGGGGGGGGGGGGTTGCTCGTCTGCAGATACTGCAACAGCAAGTGCAGCAAGATATTTGAACGTTTAATAAAAGCGTGAGGTAATCGTGACAAAAAAATCAATTCATTTTCTTGAAATAACTTATGGCAGGCAGCCATTGAATCTCTGCAGCAAAATTAATGTCTCGATTCTGTACTAAATGCGTAGACAGAGATTTTTATATTATTAATTGTATCTTCATTGTGTTCCCTGACTATTAGATAATGCAATTAGCAAAAACATAATTTGAAGGGCCATGATGGGACTTCTCTTCCATCCCAGCCGTTCTTGAAGTGATGCAATCCCAGCTTTTTCAGACCTGAGTTTCCAGGAAAAGAAGAGCCGATCCTGAAAAAGTATTTTCAGATTGAAAGCTTTTAGGCCTCATAACTCAATTACATGAAATTATTCGAATGCTCTTTTTTAATTTTCGAAGCGACTCGCAAAAGAAATATGAAGATGGTTTTATGTATTTTATTTAGTGTGGCTTGCTGCCATTTTTTCAACCCTCGTGGCACACTTCCACCACTTTGGGCCTTTTTGTTCCACACATGGGATATTTAACACCCTGCAAGGCACGCCTCCACCCTGCATGGGGCGCTACCTGGTGTACACGATGTTCGAAAGTAGCTAACCCTTTGACTGTACTGTATTAGTGGAAATGGGTAAGTGCTGTTGGCCGTGGTATGCTGTAAAGGGCTGGACATACGTAGCTGATTTCGGGAACTGATTTCCAAATCAGTGCCGATTTTAAAAGAAATCGGCGTCGATTTGAGCTTGAAAAATTTTCTAGTTTTCGGCGCTGATTTACATTACCAGCGCCGATTTTCGTCATGATCATCACAGAAAAAATAGGGATACAAATAAATAGTCAGCCAGAGATGTCTGTGGTGAAAGACCCCGCTACTGAGCTGAGAACTAAGCTGAGATCAATCATGCAACTATTAATAAACTCCAGTTGACTATTTGTGTCCATGATTTTTTGTTTTGAAAATCTCGCGCAATAAGTTTCTCTTTCAACAAATTTTTCTTACCGCTATCGTTTGTCCACTGATGCTGAAATTGGTTCCCGAAATCAGCTACGTGTGCCGAGCCCCTAAGTTTCCAACTCAAAATCCAAGAAACAAGGAGGCCAACTATTCATTCGCTTTAACAATAGAATTCTCTCCTTAAAAGATAACTAATCGGGTTTTAAGATGAAGTGTCATTCTTGGTTAAAAGCAACAAAAGAAAATATGTTCACGGCCTCATATTTCTTTGTAGATGGTAAACAAGTTAACAAAGTTAGGGAATTAATTCTAAGTAAAACTGATACGAGTGGGAAGTGCTGGAAAAATATAAGAACTTATACATACGGCCGCTTATTGTAAATAGGCACGGAGTCGGGACATTAGGTACACATTTAAAGTAGGATCATGTCCGTAAGTTTGTGACAGGTATTTCCGTCTTTTTGAAACTATGAATGTCCTTGGTAGTCTTTTTAACCTTTATCAGTACATACAGACATCACAAAAAGAGGGTTTTGACCACTTGCGTGTGTTTTCTAAGAATAAAGGTTAATAAAATGAAATGGGGTGGATAAAGCAACAGGATGAACAGAAACCATAGGAACGGGGACATTGAAGAAAGGGAAGGATTGCATTCAGAGTGGTATTTATGTTTTCAGCTAGGATAGGTAGGCTGCAAAGCTCTTACTTAGGTCCCGACCATCCTCGTGTGATATTCTGGGGCCACTCCTCTTTCTAGCTCTTGCGTAAGGGCTCGGTACATTGCTCAGTCTAGTACGATACGTGATAACTGGGCTACCTTGACGTTCTCGAAGTGTAAGTCCTCCATCCATCGGTTTCGTGGTCTGCCTCGTGGACGAAGGCCATGGAGGGGTCCTTCGAGGGCGATTTTCGGGAGATGGCTCGGCTCCATTCGCTTGACGTGGCCGAACCAGCGTAGTTGTTATTTCTTGATTTTACTGAGAATGGTTTCAGTGCACTGGAGGCTTTGACGTACTTCCACATTTGTGATTCGGATAGTGTATTTGATTCTAGCAATGCGCCGGAGGCATCTGATCTCAAAAGCTAGTAGGTTTCTCTCGTCCTTGGTTTTTAGGGTCCATGTTTCGCATCCATAAATAACTATGGCTATTACTAAACTGTTGAATAGGTGCAACTGGAGTTTATTGGATAGGTGGATACTTTTCCAGTGGTGGGCTAGTCTTCGGAAGCTAGAGCTAGCAAGTACAAGTCATATGTGTCACGTCAGAGCTATGGCAATTATCTGAGGAGACTTGGCTACCAAGGTACAGGATGTGGTCAACGGTTTCAACCTGTCTTCTGCCTATAGTGATAATGGGCGGGTTGTCCAGTTCATGTCTCGTAGTTACCGTGACTTTGGTCTTGCTGGCATTGATCTCCATCCCGAACGGTTTTGCTGTATTGTAGAGTTTATCAGCTTGTGCCTGCAGTTCTTGTGTAGAGTTGGCTAGCACATCAATATCATCAGCGTAGGCAAGATTGTCTATTAGCAGCCCTCCTATTGTTGTGGTGAGATGTGGTGATAACCATATCTTAAGAGATTTAAGAGATGTGGTTATAAGATTCAACCCTGGAGAACTCCTGACGAAGTTGTCAACTCTTCTGACAACCCATCAGTGGTTATTACTTGGCCTCGGAACTGGTCGTACAGACTCTTGATTATTTGGACTACCTCAAAAGGGATCTCGTAGTGAAGGAGAATATGCCAGAATCCTTCGTGCTATATCAGGTCAAATGCCTGACGGAAATCAACAAATAGTTGGTAGAGTTCTTGGTTGAATTCAATGTATCATTCCATGAGCTGTCGAACGACAAATATCTGATCGATTGTTGATCTCCCAGGGAGGAAGCCGGCCTGATATTCTCCAATGGCAAAGGCAGTTGTTGTTTGTATGCGTCGGAGTAGGACTTTTGTCAGGACACGTGACCGGTGGCTCGTGAGGCTGAACGGACGGTGGTTTCCCCACTCTTTCTTTGACCCCTTTTTGTGAATGGCTACAATGGCAGCCTTGCACCACCGACGGGGTACGTGTCCGGTTTCCCACACAGCAGATACAGTGGCATGGTACAGATCAGTTATATCATCTTATCCGACGTTAATGAGGTCAGTGGTGACTTCGCCTGGACCAGGGGTTTTTCCATGTTTGAGTGAATTGATTGCTGACTCGGTTTCTGACTTGAGTGGGGGTCGTGGTCTGAGTTTTTGGTCAGGTATGGGGAAGCGGGTTAGTATTTCAGCGCATTGCGCAATGATCTCATCTGTGATCCATGATTTTTCATTGGAAGTTTTTGTCCGAGGACGTCCTTCGCTGCCTCTATGATTGCTTATGTGGCCTTCTCGGTCACGGAGTCTATCTCATTAGCGGGGGTCCAGGGAGAATGATTTTCCAGGATCTCTCGGAATTTTTCAGATAGAGTTGAAATATAGTTCTTCCTTTTTTCGGGCCTGCTCCAGGTAATGCTACTGTGTCTAGTACGGAGGACTTGCAGCGCTTCGATATCAGCGTATAATCGATCATGTTCTCGGTTTTACCGTCTGGGGATCTCCAGGTCACTTTACGTCGATGGTGGTGTTTGAAAATTGTGTTCGTTACGAATAACTCGTTTTCTCGACAGAAATCGAGCAATCGTTCGCCTCTCGCATTGAGTTTTCCGTGACCAAGTCCCGTGAGTTTTCCAAGTCCCCATTATATCGGACCGACCGGTATTATCCGTACCTACTATAGCGTTAAAGTCCCCCATAGCAATCAGTACGTCTTTCCTATGGATTTGGTCGATGAGGCTTTGTAGTGTGAAATAGAATTCATCACATTCTTCCTCACTTCTGGCGGAGTCTGGGGCATAGACTTGGACAACAGAGATATTCTTGGCAGCTCCCTACAGTCGTAAGACGGTTATTCTTTCTGAGACTGGGGTGAAAGAGATTAGAGATTTTTTGGCAGTTGGTGATACGAAGAATCCTAAACTTTGTCGATGAACTCCGTCCCTGCGGCCAGACAACAAGAGGAAGGCCCCCAAGAGGTTTTCCTCACTCGTTCGGGGGAAGTGAGTCTCAGAGATTCCGATAACATCACAATTGTACCTCTGTAGTTTTCTAACGGCAAGATCTAGTTTTCCCGATTTGACAAGTGTTCGGATGTTTAGCGTGCCAAAGTGTAGGGTGATTTTTGTCGGAATGGAACAACCGTGTGGATTTTCACCCCGGGTGGGGGTCATCCTAGGCCTAGGATCGCTGGTTGCCCCGGACGCGGTAGTTTCGTCGGTTACCCCGGACGCGGTAGCGTGTAAAATTGCATTAAAATCGTTCAAAATTGGTTGTTCGTCAATTAGCCCGGACGCGGTAGCAGATGTTCGCATAATATTGAGCCCTTTTTTCATGATTTCAAGATAGGTGGTGTCTTGGCTAAATGGGTGGTGGCCGCAAGCCACTCCTCTCCACCACCTTGCAGAGGCCGTTGTCCGTAATCCAGATCTTTCGCCTTTCCGCAGTTGTCCTTTCTATAGGGGATCCTCCCGCGATGGTGTCCTGCTTTACCTTGCAGTTTAACCCATTGCTGTTTGTAACTGACGGGACTTGTCCACACGCCGGTGGGACCTGCTGAGTGTACATTCGATGGGCCTTCTTCCTCCTCCTCCTGGATTTACAGTCCCGGGCGAGGGTGCCCTACTTTCAATTAGGACCGCCAGGGACTGGGCCCACCTTGGTCCGCGCCTCCTACTCAATGGAGGTATCTACATATCTGTAGGACGTTCTCCCATCCGCCACGTGGGGATGCTCTGAGTGGCCTGGGGGAGGCCTCTGCTGAGAAGATGACTCAGAAGATTGGTTGTGCTGATGGTCTAGAAAACTTAAGACAGAGTATCATCTCTTGGTAGGTGTGTTTCATCGGTTTAAAACCTGGCTATTTAAGTATAAGGTTTACACAATAATAATGATATTGCCCTTTTTAAGCAAATAAATTTTAGTTAGATGACTCCCCTGCAAAGAAAATTTGTGGTGTTATTTCAATAGATTCAATTGTATCACACATTATTTTTAATAATGGTAAAAGTATACATGAAGAACGCTGAATCGACAAAACTAGTTATCGCTCATTCTATTCTGAAGGTAGATAAAAGAAATCAATTTACTTAGAGTTCCGAAACGCGTGTAGCACATAATGGGACTTAATTTTCGTGTTATTTTACAACGTGGGACAGATACTACCATCGACAATAAATCATTCTGTAACCTACAATATGTAACTGCAATTGACAATAACATTCTTGAAGGTAAAAAAAAAGCATTTAAAGTTTGATTTAAAGGACCGAAAACTATTCTATAAGATTGCTATTAAAATGATACTTTTTTATATGAAGTCGCCAGCTATAAGAACTCATACAAAGAGGTAACGGTAACTTCCCGACAAAAAAAAATAATCCATAATCCAGTTTGTTTCATTAAGTCTTTTGGGTTATTTGCTTTGTGATATGATGTTCTTTCCCTAAAAAAAAAAAAAAAAAAAAAAAAAAAAAAAAAAAAAAAACACGACGGTTAGAATGAGTATTTATGGCATAGATTTTTGTCAAGATTAATTAAAAAAAAATCGAAAAAGTTTTTAAACGAAAAGTAAAGAGCCATATTCAACTTAATAAACCCAGCAGAAATAAATTCCTATAATAATTTAAATTCAAAACGACCAGAAATTACTCTTAAAGAATAAATGAAACCCAAAACGAATAGAAATTATATAAACAATCCTATCAAACAAACATACAATAATACTAATATAATGTGAATAAATGAAGATTAAAACAAGTAAAACTTAAATTGAGTATTCAAATCAAAGATGAAACGAACAGATATCACTACAAACAATAGTTTGGCTACTCCCCCCTTCCCTAACTGTAAAAGTCTAAAACCTACTGCGTCATTTGCATTTTTTTAAACTATATGTGTCTTGAAAAGTGATAGGAACGAACTAGTAAAATTAAACTGAATATTTGATATGTAGTGACATTATTTCCGGAAAGCTCAGTAGTTCAAGATTTTATTTCACTGTAATTTTTATTTTTATTGTTAATGTTGTAAGCAGAAAAGAAATGTAATATAATTCGTTTAGTAATATAATGGCTATCTAAAAATTTTGATCATGAGCATTTTGGGAAAAAATGGCATTGGGGGGGGGGTTGTTGCCTTCCGATGACTTTTGTCTTAATAAGGGAGCATCCGGATGTATCTGGGGAAAGAAGGTGTGAGGGACTGAGGGTGGTGGGGGCTGGTTGCCCTTTGATCACTTTGAAATGTTAAAAAAGGAACTAGAATTTTCGATTTCCAATCGAATGAAAGCTTATGTTTGTCAACCCTGGGGGCATATTTTTTTTACCTTTGGGTTAATTTAAACAAAATGGCTCTCTGAAAATTACAATCGGACGCATTTGGGGAAAATAGGCTCTGAGCTGCTAGTTGCCCTCCGACCAACTATGACTCTTAAAAAGGGCACTAGAACTTCAGATTTCCAATCGAATAAGCCCTCTCCAAAGTTTACAAGACCACCCAATCTATATCAAGGGCCTCATGAAGTTGGATCGGATTGGCAAAAATTTGGATTTTATTTTTTAATAGAATGTTTTTAGTACTTACAAAAGGACATAGAAATAACAATTTCCTTTCAAATGAGCCCTTGAACATCTCTTTATGATGTTTCAGTGCCCCACTAGCCTTGAAGGAAAAAAAAGAGCTCACATCTGTGCTACTCATGCAAAAAGGGGATTTCCTGTTTGTTCAAGGCAGGGGACTTTAAGCTCCTTGCATTAGGTTATCAGCCGTGGGGATTCCAATGATGTTCTTTTTGTTTCAATCCGATGCCATTTCTCAGCGGTATGAGGCTATTTTTCGAAATTGCCGTAAATTTGTTTTCGAAATAACATTTTACTATTAAGACTAATAGATCTTCATCAAGACTAATCAGTCTTCAACCAGAGTTCAACCTGTTAACACCTATTTGGTTTATGCCTTTCTGCATTAAATTCAGTTAATTCAGTGATACAGTTGATTAGCTGTAACCTTACTTCCGTATTTTGCCACCAGCCATCAGGTGAATTGAACTTTTTAACCCTTTATATTAACCAACCAAATAACTAAAGGACAACCAATTCAGTGACGAAGTTGACTAACTGTGACCTTAATTCCGGATTTTGTCACCAGCCATCAGGTGAATTGAATTTTTTTAACCCTTTTGATCAATCAACCAAATGACTAAAGGAAAATCAAATGACTTTAAGAGACTGTTTCCTGAGTTCAGATTAAGGGCAACAATCAATTGCCTGGTATGTTGTACTTGCAATTCTTCCATTCATGAGCAATGTGCGGGGATCGAAAGTTCCCAATGGACTAGGTACTGGTTACGTTTGGATTGTTCCTCGAAACAAAACATCACCACAAATCAAGAATATACCACTCCTAATTCTTCGAAAGCTAATGACACCCCACGACGCCGATTGTCAGGAATAAATTCTTCAAAAACTAGCGATACCCCTCGACGCCGATTGTCAGAAATAAATTCTTCCTTAATAGAAATTTTAGATGATATCAGGTCATCCCCCTTGCCCCGACTTACCAAAGGGATGGTAAAGCTTTCATTGCAGTCCATAGCGAGCGTCAGGCTACTCCCCTACCACTATTAACCAGTGTTGCCAGTTGCCAGACTGATTTTCTGCTAGAAACTAAAGATGCCAGTACCCAGACGGATTTTGAATATAATTGTGAGCCTTCTAATGATGCCTCCTGCAAGACTGAAAATTTTCCTTGTGGCAGTTGTGATTCCAGCCCCCTATGCGACCCGTCCCTCCCCTCCCTTTTAGTGCTAAAAAAAAAAATCGAGTTAGTTACCCACGAAATTTCTACTTTCATTGATCTTAGGGGGAATATAATTAAGAACACACTTAAGTCTGTCAATACGAATAAAAAAAAAACACCAATTTGAAACCAACTGCAATTGAATCCACAAGCAACAACTCCCAACACATGAATATTAATGAAGCAAGTGTCAACTCAAATATGAATTTAATCGGTCACCTAGTTCCAGAGGTCAGTGACAACTTAAATGAGAACTCAATCAATATTCCAGATCCAGAGGTCAATGACAATTTAAGTGTGAATTCAGCCAATATTCCAGTTCCAGGGGTCAGTGACAACTTGAGTATTATTAGTAAATTGGTTCCTGAAGCCAAATCAGGGAAGAATTCTATTGCCTGCCGTTTTCATATGGCCAACAAGTGTATAAAAAAGAGTGATTGTACCTTTGTTCCCCCCTGTATGTCTTTTTTAACTACTGGTCACTGTAACGACAATTATTGCTCCCATTCCAAACCCTGCCATAAATTTCAAAGTGGCCTTTGTTTCGAAACTAAGTGCACGTTATTACATTTGAAAAAGAGGGATTATAGTGCTATAGCCAGGCGCAGTAAAAATTTTAATAGTAAGATAGTTACAAGTTCTCAATCAACCCAAAAGCGGAGCCCCCTTCATTCAATTAATAAAATTAGCTCGCCAGCGCATACTCATCCTTTTTTATCCCAAATCCACCCTGCTCACTCAAAAAACTTCCACCGTTACCACCCAGAAAAAAAAAATATATTCCCAGAAAAATCCCTTCCATCTTAACACTCCAGTTAACCCCTCCCAAGTTGAACCCCCTGAAAATACCACCGTCTTATTTCCCTCCCTTATTTTCCCGCCTCCGACCCATGCGTTTAATCCCTCGTGCCCACCCTTCCAGGGTGACTCTGGTCTGAGACCTTTTGCATTTAATAATTGTTGTTCTCACTATCCAAGTTTAGCCCCCGTCAAGAAGTCCACCAGAACCCCTGACCGCATCTGTGATATAAAAAAAGTAAAGTGTAAAAACGGTACCTTCACAAGTCGCTTTCGATTCCCCAAACTTTTGTTGAGCAACGCTGAAAGCCTTAACTTTGAAAAACTCAATGAATTAGACACCCTTTCTAAAATATATAGTTCAGATGTAATCGCTATTACTATAGTTCAAGCTCAAAATTTGCACATGTTAAAGATTGACAATTTTTCTCAATTTATTAAACTTAGACCTGAAAACCACCCTCTGGGTAAGAAAGGTGGCGGAATTCTGTTCTTTATCCGTAATGATTTATATCCAAGTGAAATCCCAATTCCGTGTCTTAATCCCTTTGATAAAGTTATGTGGGTGTGTGTTCGACCTAAAGTCTTGCCGCATCCTTTTAATTTAATTGTCCTTTGTTGTTTTTATTACTCCCCTAATCAGAGATCCGCTGACAAAATAAATTTTATTGAAAAATTACATGCAAGTGCTGACTTTGTACTATCTAAATACCCAAATGCAGGAATTTTCCTGATGGGTGACGCAAACGAAGACTTGATTCTACATGTAACGCTTTTAATTTAAAACAGGTTGTTAATGTCCCAACTATAAAAGGCAATACTACTCTTGATTTAATTTGCACTAATCTTTAGAAGTTCTACAAACCCGTCTCCACTCTGCCCCCCCTAGGGGGTATTTACCACTTTAGCCTTTTCCTATCTCCGCTGGCCAAAGTTAAACAGTCGTTTTATATAAATGAAAACGCTTATATACCTTTCACTGACTCAGAACATTTTAGTTTTGGCGCTGGGATTACTACAGAAAATTGGTCCACTGTGTATAAAACAAATGACGTTGACTGCATGGCTTTGTCCCTCCAAAATCTATTGAGGAGTAATTATGAATTCCACTTGCCTGAGAAAAAATTTAAAACGTGTTCTACAGATAATCCTAATGTTACTGAGTCTTAAAAAACTTATAAGAAAAAAAAATCAACTTTTTCAAAGCAGGTCGCATTACTGAGGCTGATAGTCTAAGGAAGTTCCTAAAGAAAAATTTAAGAAAAGCAGATTCTAATTATTATAATAATAAAGTCAAAGATCTATATTCTAACAAGCCCAAGCAATGGTACAGAAAAATTAAAGAAATATGCGGAAAAAGTCCTTCCGAAATTGATTTTCATTTCCCTGAACCCCCTAATAAGACTGCCAACGATCTGAACTTGTACCTTACTTCCATCGTGCAAAGTCTCCCCCCTTTCACTGGCTCAAGTCCAACTATTCCTCCCAATACTTCCTTCCCCTGTATTTCTCCCTCTGATGTTATAAACAAAATTCTTAAGCTTAGAAAATCATGTATTTGACCCTTGGACATCTCAGTTGACTTAATTAAAGCCTTTTCGGACAAAATTGGTGAGCCTTTATCAAATATCTTCAACCACATCACAAAATTTGGTAAATTCCCATGTTGCTGGAAACAAGGTTTTATAACACCTGTCCCTAAAAAAATGCGCCAGTCTGACTTTCGCCAACAATCGTCCCATTACGCTCACTTCTGTTTTTTCCAAACTTTATGAAGGTTTCCTCTGTGACTGGCTTAAGGATAAAATTTGTCCGCGTATTGACACCCGGCTGTTTGGTAACTTAAAGAAAACTTCCAACACCCATTACCTTGTTCACTTAATTCATACCATCGTAAGTAACCTTGATATACCAAATGTCTGGCTGAACCTTGTCTTAGTTGATTTCCAAAAAGCTTTTGACCTGGTTGACCACACCATACTTATTCGTTCATTACTGGTTAACTATAAACTAGATCCTCTGTTAGTAAATATTGTTATATCGTTTCTTTCAAATAGATCCTAAGTTGTTAAATACAAAAATATTTTCTCTAACCCCCTCCCTATATACTTTGGAAATCCTCAAGCAATCTTATTGGGACCACTTTTATTTCTAGTCATGATTAACGATATTGGTAAGGAATTCCCCCAAAGGTGGAAATACGTGGATGACTTGACTATCCTCGAAGTATGTCACACAGGAATATTAAATGTGACCCCCCTGAAATTCTATCCCATATTTCGGATGAATCTAAGAACCTAAATATGAAAGTAAATTCCACTAAATCAAATATAATGACGATAAATTTCTTGAAATCTATTCCCGCGTTCCTTGACCCTATCTCCCCAGATATTTCTGTATCTTCCGGTAAATTAATCGGGTTTACATTATCCTCTAATTTTAGATGGGATATCTACGTGAAAAATATACTTGTCCATAAAGTTAATGCATCCGTGTCTCTCCTTAGTCTCTTGAATAAATTTCACGTCCCCCCATCCCATTCTTTAAGGATTTATACTTCGTTTGTCCGCCCGCATCTTGAATATGCTTGTCCAGTTTGGCATCCTGGCATCTCTGGTGATGAATCAGATAAAATTGAATCTATTCAAAAAAGAGCCCTAAGAATAATTTTTAAAGAAACTTTGGTACCATATTCACTCCTTCTAAAAAAAGCCAAGCTTGAAGCTCTTGAGCACAGGAGAGGAACGCTGTGCCTCCGTTTCGCAAAAAATGCAATAATAAACCCTCGCACGGAAAACATTTTCCCCAAAAGACACTCCCCATCCAGACAACGCCTACCACGTATTGTCTCTGAACCCGTCCCTATCTTGTCCCCCATCCGTTGTTCTACCTCCAGATATAAAAAACCTTTGTCCCCTTCATTACTGATCAAATAAACCACTAGTTTTTTTTTTTTTTTTTTTTTTTTTTTTTTTTTTTTTTTACTAGTTATACCCATGCTGGTGTCCGTTTGGCTCTTCCGTTCCCTCCCCTTTTTATATATTATCTTTTGAACCTTTTTAACATTATTGTTATCTCAATTTTCTTTTTTGGTTTTGTTTTAATTTGTGCCTTTTTAACTTTCTTACATTTGACACTTTTTGTTTTTTAGACTAATGAATGGCTTTGTCTTTCTGATATTGTTGTTTTTGGCATTGTTTAGCCAGTTTTTTAGTTGTCGTGCTATTTCTATGTCTTTTTTTATTATATGACTCCGAAATGCGAATTCGGCCCTTCGGGGCTTGTGATAGTCATTTTTCGAAATAAATATCTTATCTTATCTAGATATTAAATAAAAAAAAACAAGTTTTTTCAACTGAAAGTAAGGAGCGACATTAAAACTTAAAACGAACAGAAATTATTCCGTATATGAAAAGGCTGTCTCTCCTCAACGCTTCGCTCTTTACGCTAAAGTTTTTTATTGTTTTAAAAAATAAAGTTGTGAGACAGAGTCAAACTTTAGCCTAAAGAGCGAGGCGTTGAGGAGGGGACAGCCCCTTTCATATACGGAATGATTTCTGTTCGTTTTAAGTTTTAATATCGCTCCTTACTTTCAGCTAAAAAAATTTCTTTTTTTTTTATTTAATTTCTTATCGTCTTTTAGTTAATGCAGCATTTATTTTGGCTCACCATCATTGAATTAATAAACAAAATTTGCATAAAAATTTTAATTTTCTTTTGCTATATGGATGTCTCTAAATTTGGTTATGACGTAATTTACAAGTTAACTTACGTTACTAACTTCTACATTCGTATATTTTTCTTCTGGCAAAAAATACAAAGTTGCAGATTTTTGCAGATATGAGCTTGAAACCTATATAATAGGGTTTTCTGATACGCTGAATCTGACGGTGTGATTTTTATTAAAATTCTTTAACGTGTAGGGGATGTTTCCTCCCTCTTTAAAAAAAATCGGGTGAATTTTCTCAGGCTCGTAGCCTTTGATGAGTAATACTAAACTTAATAAAATTTATATATTTAGAATCAGCATTATAAACCCATTCTTTTGATACATTTATTGACATCAAAATTTCGTTTTCAAAAGTTTCGATTACTATTGAGCCGTATGGCTTGTTTTTTTTTTATTTTTTTTATTACGTATACGTTATTACGTATATGAGGGGGTTCTCCCCTTAGTCAATATCACGCTCTTCACAAACCCCTGAATCACAAAGGCCGTTTAATTAGAATAGATAGCTCTTTTGAAAGCACTAAAAAAAACTGTAGCGTAAAGAGCGAGGTATTGACTCGGGGGAGAACCCCCTCACACACGTTATAATTTCTGTTCGTTTTAAGTTCTAATGTTGCTTCTTATTTTCAGTTGAAAAAACTTGTTTTTTTTTAATTTAATTTCTGATCGTTTTTTAAATAATGCTTGGAAATCCGGCGCCCCCTTCATAGAAATGTCCCTTACCCCAAAGAAACATCCTCCACGGCAAAATTCTCCCGAGTACCCCCCTCCTCCAGGCCCCCCCTCCAGAAAAAAATCCTTCCTGAAAATGTCTGTATACTTCCCAATAACCAATAAATAATGCTGGCAAGTCCGGCGCCCCCTTCATGGCAATTTCCCTTCCCCTATGAAAACTTCCTTCATGGAAAGATCCTCCAACATAACCCCCGACCCCACTCCCCCCCCCCCTACCCGAAAAAAAACCCTCCTGAAAACTTCTGTATACTTCCCAATAACCAATACTTTATGTTAACATTGGGTAAAGTTCATAACTTTTAGACCTCCCCCCGGGGACTTCGGGGGATTAAGTCATCCTAAAAGACGTAGTTATAATATTTTCGACCATGCTGAACAAAATGGCTATCTCAAAATTTTGATCGGGTGACTTTGGGGAAAAAATGAGCGTGGGAGGGGGCCTAGCTGGCCTCCATTTTTTTGGTCACTTAAAAAGGGCACTAGAATTTTTAATTTCTGTTCCAATGAACCCTCCCACGATATTCTAGGACCACTGGTTCGATACGATCACCCCTGGAGAAAACAAACAAAAAAATAAACATGCATCCATGATCTTTCTTCTGGCAAAAAATGCAAACTTCCACATTTTTGTAAATAGGAGCTTGAAACCTCTACAGTAGGGCTCTCTGATACGCTGAATATGATGGTGTGATTTTCACTAAGGTTCTATAACTTTTTGGGAGTCTTTCCCCCTTTTTTTGAAAATCAGCCAAATTTTCTCAGGCGCGTAACTTTTGATAGGTAGCACTAAACTTGATGTAAGTTATATATTTGAAATCAGCATTGAAATCTGATTCTTTTGATGTATCTATTGGTATCAAAAACCCGTTTTCATCGAAAAACGGTTTTTTGAAAACGGTGAGTTTCGGTTACCATTGAGCCAGGTCGCTCCTTACTTACAGTTCGTTACCACGAACTGTTTGATTAACTAAAAAAAAAAAAAGTTTTTTTAACTGAAATTAAGAAGCGACATTGAAACTTAAAACGAACAGAAGTTATTCCGTATATGAAAGGGGCTGTCCCCTCCTCAACGCCTCACTCTTTACGCTAAAGTTTTTTATTGTTTTGAAAAATAAAGTTGTGTGACAGAGTCAAACTTTAGCGTAAAGAGCGAGGCGTTGAGGAGGGGACAGCCCCTTTCATATACGGAACAATTTTTGTTCGTTTTAAGTTTCAATGTCGCTCCTTACTTTCAGTTAAAAAAAACTTGTTTTTTTATTTGATTTCTGGATGTTTTTGAATTAATGTAGCTTTGATTTTGGCTCACCGTACATGAATAATTAGAATGAAATTTTCATTTTAATTTTACTTGTTTTGGCTAAATGGCTTTCTCGAAATTTTATTTTATTTTATTTATTTATTTCCCTCAAAAACGAGGAGTATAAAAGATAATTAAATAAATCTTCAAAAATCCAAATAACACACCATCAAACATAGCAACAATTTACAAATTGCCCAAAAGAAAACTTAATCAAATGCAACAAATAGTAATAATGAAATCATGCACTTTTTAAACTATAGAAAAAAAAGGAAAAAGATTATGAACATAAAGTATATTTTCAGCTTTACGGTAAAAATTATTTATTTTTACCTTGGCTATTTCCAACGGCTCTTTAACTTTAAATTTTGAAACTAATTCAGTATTACTAAAGGAAATTGGAAAACCAAGTAAAAACTTACAATATTTAAAATAACAAACGCGAATTGCTGAAAAATCACAAATTTTAAAATCTCGAAGAAGAAGGGAAGGATAACGAACAGGCGGGAGGGCTACTGCATTAAAAAGAGAACCTAGAATTTCACGACGATAAACACCACGTAGCCGTATTATGGAACCAAACGCCTTTCTAATTTTTTCTTGAATATGTAAAATTAGCATCGACTTAGATTCACGAGCTGAAGCAGAATAAGGTAACCCAAGATAAACAACAGCATCAGAAACCGGAAATGATATATTTCTATCGCAAATTAATTCAACTCGGTCATTAACATTAACGGGAAAATATTGACATTTTTTAATACTAATAGAAAGGCCACGAACATTAAGCAGACTAGAAAGGGAATTAAAATTCTTAATTAGACTGGCTTTAGAACGGCTCAATAGGATAATATCATCAGCATAAGCAAGAAAAGACACATCCCGTCCCCAAGAAATAAGGGTTGTAGATAAAGAACGAAGACACTCCGCCAGACATGCGTTAAAAATATAAGGAGATAAAACCCCATCCTGTCTCACGCCCCGACCCACGGAAATTGGATTAGAAAGAGAATCAGAAGTATGTGCAAAAATTTTTATACTAAGCCCCGAATACCAAGATCTAAGAACTCTAACCACAGAAAGGGGAATCCCACCAGAAATAAGAGCTGAAAGAGCGGAAGCATGCGAAATATTGTCAAAAGCTCCTTTTATATCAATTAATAGTGTATAAAGTGGGGAGCCAGTAGATCTTGACTCCTTAATTATAGTATCAAACGTTGCATGCGCATGGTCGCAACCCATTCCTTTTATGAACCCTACTTGATTAAGACCAACATCCAAATAATCAAAAAGATCCTTTATACATAATTCAAAAAGTTTACCAATCATAGAACCCTTCGTTATCGGCCTATACGAATCACAAGAACGGAGATCTCTTTTACCAGATTTTGGAATAGGAGTTACCACCCCAATCCTAAAAGACGGAGGAACATTACCAAACTTGAGAATAAGATTAAAAAAAGTCAAAAGAAGAAGAAGAAAAGAAGTTGGAGCAAATTTCACATGATTTGAAAAAATCCCATCATGGTCTTTAGAAGATTGTGGCTTTAATTTACGGCATGCACCCAACAAAGAATCAAACGAAATAGAAAAATCATGCGAATTAAAAGAACTGTTTAAAATTATATCAACATGCAAAAGTTGTTCAGGATCATCACAAGATTTCGAAAGGTTTGCAAAATGAGTTTCCCACTCAACAAGAGAAGGGCCATTCTTTTTAGAAGGTTCATTAACTCTCTTTGTTAAACGTAGAGCTTTCCAAAGTTTCTTTTTATTCATATCAACTTCAGACGAAGCATCCATTAGCAAAATATTATTATGACGACGAAGCTCCGACTGGAAAATTGCCTTCTTTTTTTCATGCATAGAAAAGCCGGATGAAGATCACGCGGTTTTCCACTATTTTTCCAATGTCTAAAAGCTAATTTAGATTCATGATTATCATGTACAAGAAACGGATTTGACGAACAAAAAGGTTTTTCAACATTGGGTTTACACTTTTTAACTCCAAAAGTTTCTTTAGCACCATATTTTAAGCAATGTAATAACTGAAGATATATGCAGTTAAGCTCAAGCTCTATGTTATCTTTATGACACTTCAGAATATCAGGTACAACTACTTTTCGAGCTAAAGAATCAACTTTATCTTGGTAAGCCGGAATCAGTTTTTCATCCCAGATAAATCTCTCAAAATAATTAGGGCGAATTGGAATAAAATTAGAAGCAGAAACAGAATCATGAATTACAGAAAACGATGTCAAAAACTGAATAGGTAAATGATCACTTATCGGGAAATCCGGGATAACATTTACTATAATAGATGGGGAAAAATTAAAAAGTACATGGTCAATATTACTCGTACTCCCACTCCAATGAGAATAAGTAAAATCAAGTGTCTTACGGCAGATATTAAAATTTGGTAAAGACGAAAATAAAATTGTGCTACGTTCATTTACACTATCAAGATCACAGTTAAAATCACCAAAAATAAAAATACGTAAACTCGAATCTAATAGGGCAATAAAGCTACTAAGTCTATGGCAAGCTGACGTAAAGGCTTCAAAAGACGAATCAACATGATAGTCAGTAGGCAAATAGCAATTGACCAAAACACAATCAAAAAGTTTGCAGGCAAGAAAAGACTCATCAGCACAAGATAAAATAGCACTAAATTCTTTAGGAACAAATGTAGCAATGCCACCCGCAGGGCGGCCTCCGGTAGGCCTCGCAGGAACGGTAAATATATCATGTAGACTTGAAAGGGAACTTAACATATTCAAAGAATGGTCCAACAAATGATGCTCTTGCAAACATAGTATTGAACTATTTTCAGAAACAAATTCATTCAGCACTACAAATTTGCCAATGACTCCATTCGAATTAAAGGACGTAATCGTAGAACCAATTTTCATTTAAAAAGCTTTTTCATAGCAGGGCAACTGAAACTGTAAGACGGGTGGTTAGTTGAGTTGCAATTTGCACAACAAATGGGGTTAGTACATGGAGTATTCTTCGTTGATCTATGATTTCCACTGCAACGAGCACACTTCAGAGTAGAAGAATCACAGTTTTTTTCGGTGTGAGAGGGACTTTGACATGCGAAACATCGTTTTGGAAGCACCTTGTCTTTCTCAACTTTGTAGAGCTCGTAACCGAACTTAATCCCATGGACGATATAATATTTTAAAAATGCTTCGGACTCAAACGACACCTTTACTGTTCTCGACATTCCAAGACGCCTGAACTCCAGAATCCCAGGCAAAGTGGCTGCTAGAGCTTCAATGTCGAACTCGATATCCACACCACGGATTATTCCGAAAAACTTAGGCTTTTTAGTATTGATAAGACAATCAGGGAAGGAATCCTTTAGATCACAAGAAAACTTTTTCCCAGATTCAGCCGCCACAGTGATAAAAATCAAATCATTGGTCTTTTTTATTTGCTTGATACAGCCCGAGCCGAATTTGTCCAATTCATTTTTCCTGGAAACAGGGTCACGTAACGAGGCTGGCGGATTAGCGATAGTAATAGTCTCTACTGAATCTGAGCTGAGGGGGAGAGGAGGCCAATCAGGTGAATTTAAAGGGGAGGGGGAGGGGGAGCCCAAGTTGGCTGAACACTTCGACAGCGAGGACTGTCAGTCTTGTTCAATTCTTTCAAGAGAAGTAATGGATTTCTCCAGCTTTCTGCCATAATCACTAACAAGTCGATCCAAACGTACATTGGAATCAGATTTTAATAAAGGGCAGTCTCTGAATGAGCGAGGCACTAATACAGGCCATTTGAAACCTTTCTGGTCAAGATCCGTGACCATCTTCATAATATCTTTTGCTGTAGCAAGTTCCGCAGCGTTGCCACGTCTCATTACTCTCTTTATCGGAATTCCAGAAAATTTCCAAAGCAGATTTTTCGCATTCACCAAAGCCTCAAGGCTGTAAAAGTTCGCCACAGTTTCAATAAGCTCCGTTTCTGGAATACCATTCGCAAATGCATCGCAAATAAAAAACAGGGCAGAGTTCACAATTACATGAGAAATCCCATCTGCAATTACGAAGGTTTTTGAAAAATCACAGAATGAATCAGAAGAATCATCGCAGGCAAAATTATTCCGCTTTACCTGTTCATTTGGGCAATGATTATCAGTCGAATCGTTAATCACAGGTGCTTCCTGGCTAACAGCCAAGAGAGGGTCTTGAGACGCAGGGGTTACGGCATTCAGTGGCGTCAGCATATTTATTGAAGAATTTGGGTGCTCACTCTCTATTGGGTCACTAGAAAATTCGGTAGCGGCTTTGCAAATAGAACAGATCCAGTTAGGAGTATTCTTTCTATCGGAAACGGTGATCCCTGAACAAGAGAGATGAAACAAATTGGAACACTTAGTGCATTGCAACAGCGTGCCTTTCCCCAAAGAACGTCCACAGTTAGGGCACACTTTTGGAGACATCATTGGCTTGAAAAAAAAAATATCACCCCAAAAGACAAGGGAAGCGTCAGCCCCCGTTACCTTATCCCCGCAATTTAAGGGAGACTCTCCCGGCAGGTACAACGGCACTTGCCACGGGTTTACTGCCCCACTTCTGCTTGTCAATTATGGTTACACAAAATTGAAATCAGCACAAATCTATTTTTGTAAAGTGTAAATAAATGTCCAGAAACTAGGTCAGTAGATTACAACATTTTTAATCCGTATGAAATGTTATAACAGAATGGTTGCACAATTAACTCCGGTCACTGAATTAATTTAGGATCCTACCGAGTTTCAAGTTGATAAAATCCAAAAAAGGTGTTATCACATTCAAGGCTAAATGAAGACTGACGTAACTTACGAATTAACTTACGTAACGAACTTTTATATTTGTATGTTTTTATTACGTATATTAGGGGTTTTACCCCTAGTCAATACCTCGCTCTTTACGCTAAAGTTCAAATTTTCTTCGAATCACAAACCCCTGAATCACAAAGGCAGGTTAATTAGAATAGATAGGTCTTTTGAAAGTACTAAAAAAAAACTTTAGCGTAAAGGGCGAGGTATTGCCTAGGGGGTGAATCCCCTCATATAAGTAATACTTTCTGTTTGTTTTAAGTTCTAATGTTGCTCCTTACTTTCAGTTGAAAAAACATTTTTTTATTTAATTCCTGATCGTTTATTAAATAATGCTGGCGCCCCCTTCACAGAAGTTCCCTTCCCCCCAAGGAAACATCCTCCATGGAAAGATCTTACCACGTAACCCCCTCCTCCGACCACCCTCCACCAGAAAAATCTCTCCTGAAAGCGTCTGTATACTTCCCAGTAACCAATACTAAATGTAAACAATGGGCAAAGTCCATAGCTTGCAGCCCTTCCCCGGGAACTGTGGGGGATTAAGCCATCCTCAAAGACATATTTATTAGATTTTCGACTATGTTGAACAAAATGGCTATCTCAAAATTTCGATTGGGTGACTACGGGAAAAAATGAGCGGGGGAGGGGGCCAAGTTGCCCTCTAATTTTTTTGGTCACTTAAAAAGAGCACTAGAACTTTTAATTTCCGTTCAGATGAGCCCTCACGATATTCTAAGACTACTGGATCGATACGATCTCCCCTGGGGAAATCAAAAAAAAAAAAAAATGAACATCCGTGATCTTTTTTCTGGCAAAAAATAGAAAATCCCACATTTTTGCAGATAGGAGCTTGAAACTTCTATAGTAGGGTTCTGTGATACGCTGAATCTAATGGCGTGATTTTCATTAAAGTTGTATGACTTTTAGGGGTTTTCCCCCCTTTTTTCGTGACTAAGGCAAATTTTCTCAGGCGCGTAACTTTTGATTGGTAAAACTAAACTTAATGAAATATATATTTATATATTTGAAATCAGCATGAAAATCTGATTCTATTGATGTATCTATTGGTATCAAAATTTCGGTTTTTAGAGTTTTGGTTGCTATTGTGCCTTACCTACAGTTCGTTACCACGAACTGTTTGATATTAGCTACCATGCTGGAATCAGCTACGAATGATAAGTTTTTCCCACTAGCCAGTTTTTTGTAAACGCGTTTTTAATTTTTGGTCTTCTATGGACATTGGCTCATTCTTTACTAGGTTGCAGCTGCTGCTGCAACCATGATTAACAGCCATCATAATATAGAACATCACTTATAGTAATCAAGAATGCCCCCAGTCATCGCATCATAGAACGTGGCATGTATCATAGGTGCACATTAGTGGTCTACACGTTAACATTGTGTAGATGGTAGAGAAATAGTTTGTGACGAGAAAATAAAGTTTTCCGTCATAAAAATTTACTTTTGCCACTAAAATATACTCTCAAGACGACTTCTTTCACCAACATATAACAGGAACTTGATCTGATTCTCTTTATTCTTATATTCAGCTGCTAGATTCTCTTACTTCTTTTTTCGTTTGTAATAGATATTTTTATGGTACGCTCCTATTGCGTCTTAACCGAACCTGATTTCTGTCCCCCAGGTATGACAATGCTGTTTAAACGTGTATGCCATTGTTGCTTTTGTGGTTTTATTTTTAGTAAATCTCTAGCTTTTGCTTCTTTCTTCGTATTAGAGGTCCATATTTCGTGCCGCAGTTTCGTATTGCGCCTTGGACCAATTCCGATTCTGGCCTTATTACGGCACTTGCTAAAGTATATAGTAACATTTTAGCTATATTCATAGCTATATCGGAATTCGGCCCGTTCAGATGCTAACTTGATTAACTATGAAATGTTCAAGGTTTTACCCTTGGCATACTTAATTGGATCAATTGATTATTATTTACGTCTACTTAGGTACTCTCAAAAACAAAAGGCCTAACGCCCCACAATGGATAAAATTACTGGATACTAAACATTTTTTAAACCAAAATAATTACCTCTGTACTAGGGCAAACCCGAAAAGAACCGGTAGAAGTGTGTCCATTGGTAGTTATTAATTTAAAAAACTTTTTCCACAAAATAAGTTTTTCAAAGAAAGGTGAAGAACTCCGTTAGACCAAAAAGTAGCAGAAATAAAATCGAATAATCTAACAAGCGTAAAACTACCACAAATCACTATCAGAAAATAAATGAAACCCAAAACGAACAGAAATTACAATAAATACCCGAGTCAAACTCAAAACTAGCACAAATTATCATGAGTAGGGCTGACAACCCCTGTGCATTCTCAAGACATGAATATAAATTACACTTTACTGAAAACTAAAAATCATTTTGAATGTTTCAACTTTTTAACTGTAATATATAGAAAATTAATAAGATTTTAAGGAATAAGTATCAGCATTTGTGTATTAAACTGATGCTGCACATTTTATCTTGATTTTTTCAGTAAAGTGCAAATTATGTGCTGGTCTTGAAAAGGCTGGTTTCCCCCAAATCACTCTTGACTCTTAAAAAGGGCACTATAACTCCCAATTTCCAATTAAATGAGCCCTATCCAGAGTCTATACGACCACCCATTCCTTAAAAACGTTATATTTCCCCAGGGCATAACTTGCAACCCTTGCCTCACGGCTCTGATTGATTGTGTCTACCCTGCAGGCCTTCCTATATCATCTTTGGACTTTTTTTTTTAACAAAATGGATTTCTCACAATTTGGAAACCGGCGCGTCGGGGGGAGAGGAGGTGTTGCTAGTTGCCCTCCATTACTTTTTACTCTTAAAATGAAAGTAGAACTTTTAATTTCCAATTAAATGAACCTCCTCTAAAGTTTAAACTACCATCCTTTCCATAAAAACCGTGTATGCCTTTTGAGCATAACTTACAACCCTCGCCCCCAGGTTCTGAAGGATTTTTTCACCCCTGAAGGCCTTGCTGTATGATCTTTAGACTATTTTTAACAAAATGACCATCTCAAAATTTCTATCGGATGCATTTTGAAAAAAAGAGGATATGGGGGGGGGGGGGGGGGAGCTAGTTGCCCTTGAATCGCTTTTGAATCTTAAGAAGAACATAGGACTTTTGATTTACAATTTGATGAGCCACCTACGAAGCTTATTCGACCACCCTTCCATAAAAACGTTCAATGTTAACCATGGGTAACTAGTGTAATCCTTTCCTTGAGGGCCATGGGGAGGGGGTTGTCATCCTCAAAGACATATTTAATGAACCTTTCAAATATGCTGAACAAAATAGCTGTCTCAAAATTTTAATTGGATGTGTTTGGGGGAATAATTTGCGTGGGGGAGGCTGGTTGCTCTCCAATTACTTTTGACTATTAAAAAGAGCACTAGAACTTTCAATTTCCAATCGAGTGAGCCCCTTTTGAAGTTTCTACGATAACTCCTTCTATACGAAGTGCCCTAGTCTAAAAAAGAGAAAAAACTGAAGATAATTGTGCCAACATCGTTCTTTACTTAGGCTGCGCTATTGCGCTGCCTGTGATCAAACAGTTCGTGGTAACGAACTGTAAGTAAGGAGCGACGTCGCTCAGTAGTAACCGAAACTCTTAGAAACGGAGTCTTGATGACAATAGATACATTAAAAGAATCATTTTTTGATGCTTATTCAAAGTATGTTAAATTCATCAAATTTAGTGGTACCCATTGAAAGTTACGAACCTGAGAAAATTCGCCTAAGTTTTAAAAAAAGGGGGAAACACCCTTAAGACATCAAGTGATGAAAATCACAACATCAGATACAACATATCAGAGAACCCTTCAGTAGAAGTTTAAAACTCGTATGTACACAATTGTGAAATTTTGTATTTTTTGCCAGAAGAGAAAAATCACGGATGTGTGTTTATTTGTTTGTTTTTTTTTGTTTGTTTTTCCCATGGGTGATCGTATCGAATCAGTGATCCTAAAAAATGAGGAGAGGGCTCATTGATCGGAAATCAAAAGTTCTAGTGCCCTTTTTAAGTGACCAAAAATATTGGAGGATAGCTAGCCCCCCTCCCACGCTCATTTTTCCCCACCCGATCAAAATTTTGAGATAGGCATTTTTTCAGCATTGTCGAAAAATATAATAACTTTGTCTTTGAGGTAGACTTAACCCCCCACAGTCCCAGGGGGAAGGGCTGTAATTTATGAACTTTGCCCATTGTTTCATAGGCAGCGCTATTGCGCTGCCTAAATAAAGAACGATATTTGCACAATGTATTATATATTTTTTTTGGGGGGGGGGGATAGACCAGGGCACTTCGTATCGAAGGAGTTGTCGTAAAAACTTTGAAAAGGGCTTATTCGTTTGGAAATCGAAAGTGTTAGTGCCCGTTTTGATAGTCAAAAGTTATTGGGGGGCAACTAACCCCCCTCCCACGCCCACCATTTCCCCAAACAAACCCAATCAAAATTTTGATATTGCCATTTTCTTCAACGTAGTTGAAAGGTCCAGAAATTATTTCTTTGAGGATGACAACTCCCCAATATCCCTCAGGGCAAAAATTGTAAGTTATGCCCAGGGGGTATATAAGGTTTATATAGAAAGGGTGATCGTATAAACTTCGGAAGGGGCTCATTGGATTGGTAATCAAAAGTTCTAGTGCCCCTTTTAAGATTCAGAGTGATTGGAGGGAAGCTACTCCCCCCCCCCCCTCCACATGTCGTAATGTTCCGAAATTTATCCAACTGAAATTTTAAGATAGTTATTTTATTCAAAATAGTCTAAAGATCATGTAACAAGGCTTTTGGGGTTGAAGCGAACCCTCAGAGGCCGGGGGAAAGGGTGTAAGTTATGCCCAGGGGCATTTAAGGTTTTTATGAAAGGGATGGTTGTATAAACTTTAGAGGAATCAAACTTGGTTGAAAATTGGAAGTTATACTTCCCTTTTAAGAGTCAAAAGTGATAGAGGGCAACTAGCCCCTCCCCCTCCTGATTACCCTCCTTTTCATAAACCGCATCTGAGTGACATTTTGAGATAGCGTTTTTGTTCAAAATTGTCCAAATAACATATAACAATGCCTCTAGGATTGGCACTACCCCCCAGAGCTCTGGGGCGGTATATGAGGGGGTATATAAAGTTTTTATGGAATGGCTGTTTGTATAAACTTCAGCTGGGGCTTATTTGATTTGAAATCAGAAGTTATAATGCCCTATTTAAGAGTCAAAAGTAATTTGAGAGCAACCAGCCCCCTCCCCCCCTCCTCTACGCCCATCATGTCTCCAAATACATACAATCAAAATTTTGAGATATCAGTTTTCTTCAGCGTAGTTGAAAGGTCCAGACATTATGTCTTTGAGAATGACAACCATCCCATAGCCCTCAGGGCAAGGATTGTAAGTTATGCCCTGGGGGCATACAAGGATTTATAGAAAGGTGGTCGTATATACTTCAGAGTGGTCTCATTGGAAAGGTAATCATAAGTGTCATTGCCCTTTTTAAGAGTCAAGGTGATCAGAGGTGGGGGGGGAGGGGCAGTTATCCCCTCCCCAAGCGTCGTCTTTTCCCGAAATGCAGACAATAGAAATTTTGAGATACGCATTTTATTCATTATAATACTTCAGTATAAACTTCAGATGGGGCTCATTTGATTTGAAATTGGAAGTTATAGTATCTTTTTTAAGAGTCCAAAATGATCTGAGAGCAACCAGATCCCCTCCCCCTATACCCATCATTTCCCAAAACCAAACATCCAAACAAAATTCTGAGACATCTATTTTTTCAGTATTGTTGAAAGGTTCAGTAATTATGTGTTTGGGGATGTCAACCACTCCGCACCGAGGCCTCAGGGCAAGGGGTCCGAGATACGGGATTTGTTCATTGTTTACGATAGTATATATTATTGAGAAAAGGTATGTATATTTGACTACTACTTTCCCGAAATAGAAAGGGGATTAAGGCGAGTCTTTCAAGGAATATTGAACTAAATCAAAATATGTTATGTGTATGTGGGTTGTCAAAAGGGCGTAACTCAGGAATGAGTATATTAACTCGGAACTTTAGGGAAATGATAAGGGAGATGATCAATTGACCAAAAAGGCAATATGTTCCCGCTACTACTACTACAACTACCCCTGCTTCTACTGCTACCACAACTACTACTACCACTAATGTCACTAAAACTGCTACTTCTGTAGCGAGTACTACTAAGGCTGAGGATATTGAAATAAACATCTGGGGAAACGTTAAACTAAATCAAAGCATATTATCTGCATACAGATTGATAATACGGACTTATCAACAATTTTTAGAACGGATTATTCTATCAAGAGGAAACTTAAGGGGTATCATGAGTGGGATATTCAGCTGACCAAAAGGCAAAATAAACCTGCTACTACTGCTGTTAATACTGCTACTACTACTGTTACTACTACTAATAAAAATACAATATTGCTGCTATTGTTCCTACTACTACTACTACTACTACAACTACTGCTATGATACTAGTACAATTAAGGCTAAGCGTATGAAGTTGAAAATTTGACAGAATATTGAGAGGGAGTTTGAATTAAATCAAAACACACTATGCGCACACAGATTGTCAAAAGAAAGTATCTCAAGAATGGATTTGGGTATTAAGTTGGAACTTTCAGAGAATACTTAAAGGGGAAGATCAATTGACGAAAAGGTTATATATGCATGTCACTACTAACACTACTACCACTGCTACTTTTACTAATACTACTACTATTGCTAGACTACTCCAACTACTCCTTCAATTACAACAACTTGTAAGGCTCAGAGTATTAAGATGAAAAGGACTTCAAAAGGGGGTTAAGAGCGCACATCAGCAATATTTTTGGAACGGCTTACCATGACAAGGTGAAATTTCCGGGGCGTCATGAAAGGGATGTCCAAGTGATCAAAAGACAGGACGTACATGCTGCTACCGCTATCAATACTGATGCTGTTACTGTTACTACTACTACTAATGCAGTTCTAACACTACAACTACTTCTCCTATTACCACCGCAACTACTTTGATACTAGTACTGTTAAGGCTAAGTTTGTGAAGGCAAAATTTGAAAGAATATTGATGGCAAGTTTGAACTAACAAAAGACACTCTGTGCACTTAGACAGTCAAAAGAGCGTATCTCAAGAATTGATTTGTGTACTAAGTTGGAACATCGGGTGTTGAAGGGGATGTTGGAAAAAACCCAAAGATAATATGTGCATACTGCTACTAATGCTACTACTGCTACTACAACTATTGCTACTAAACAAGCTAAGGATATTAAGGTGAAGGTTTCAAGAAATATTTAGGCAGGTGCTGAACTAAATCAAAACGAACTATGATCATGTAGATTTTCAACAGGGTGACAAAGCAATATCACATAACGGCTTACATTATTAAGTTAGACCTTTTAGGGTAAATTGTGGCGGATTTTGAACTAGCCAGAAGACATAATGTATACTTTAAATGCTACTTCTACGGTTACTGCAACTTATGACAGTAAGGGCAATAAGTTGAAACTTTTAGGGAACGTTTAGGGGAAGTTTCAATTAAACGAAAAACCTATATGCATGCCTATATTAAAAGGGCATATAAACAATATCATAGGCAGCGCTGCTCTATCATAACTAGTAATATCATTGATATTTTAAAGGAGCTAATCTGATTGAAAATTAAAATTTCTAGTCACCGTATTAAGAGTCAAATGTGATTGGAGGGTAATCAGCTTTCCAATACAGTTTCCCTGAATTTGCACTTTACTGAAAAAATTTAAATTTTTTCACTTTTATAACATTAATAAATAAAAAATTATTTGGATTTTAAAAAATAAATTTGAGCATATGTATATTAAACTGACAATGGACATTCATTTGTATTTTTTCTGTAAAGTGCAGATTATGTTCTGGCCTTGAGAAGGCATAGGGATTGTGAGCCCTAATCAGGCTGATTTGTGGTAGTTTTACGCTTGGTAGATTATTTGATTCTGTTTTTGCTAATTTTTGGTTTAATGGAATTCTTTTCTTTTCCTTTAAAAACTTATTTTGTGGAAAAAGTTTTTTTAAATTAATACATATAGTATCGGTTATTGGGAAGTATATAGTCGTTTTCAGGAGGGCTTTTTCTGGTGAAAGAGAGGGGGTCATGTGGGAGGAACTTTCCAATGGAGGAATTTTTCATAAGAGAAGGCAATTTTTCATGGAGGGGGAGCCCAGCATTATTTAAAAAAAGATCAGTAATTAAATAAAAAAAGTTTTTTTCAGCTGAACGTAAGGAGCAACATTAAAACTTAAACCGAGCAGAAATTATTACGTAAATGAGGGGGGTTATCCCCTCCTCAATACCTCGTTCTCTATGCTATAGTTTCTTTTTAGGGCTTCTAAAAGAGTTTTTTTTTCTAATTAAACCGCCTTTGTGATTAGGAATTACCGTAAAGAGCGAGGTATTGAGAAGGAGGGTGACCCTCTCATATACGCAATAATTTCTGTTCGTTTTAAGTTTTAATTTTGCTCCTTATTTTCAGTTGAATTTTTTTTTAATTTTACCGGTTATTGATCCATTATTTTTCGATATTATTCTATTGAGCTAGTCGATAATGTAATTGAGCCTGTCGTATAAATAATGTGTCCAGACTTTGGACAACATTTAAACTAGAGTCAGCTTCACGTGCTTCGGAAATTTTGCCAGACTATCTGACAATGCCCTCGCTGACAAAGAAACAAACTCTCTATGTTAGATCCGTGTCAAAACTATGACTGACCTAATCGTCATTAAGTCAACTATATTAGCTACCGTATTTCAGGGTCCAAACATAGTCTTTATCTACATATGTGTAGACTTATTTCCGCTTTGTTAGTGTACAAAGCAGAAATATGACGTTTTTGTGTGCTCAAACACGATCAAAGGCAAACAACACTGCGGAGGGGGAAAAGGAAAAGCGTCGTGACTGTAGCCCGAACGCACTCAAAATATTGGTTAGGGCCATGGAGTAAAAATTAAATTTGATCCCGAGCCGCATAATAGTGTACCACTTATTTAACATACTGACTACGGAGTAGAAAGTAGGCTGCTGCCCAAGCCTGGTTAGAGTCACATGACTGGATAAAAACAAAATTATATACGAATCCAACGAAAATAATGTATCCCATGCGTAACCGATGAGTTGAACTATGCTCGATTTTCAAACGTATTCAAACGTATTATTTATGATTGACCAATCGGAGTAAAAATTTAAGGAATTTTTTTTTTACTTAAAAATATGGAAGCATAGAACCGCTGTTATTCTATCTGTATGACGAGTTTGGCAGAAGAATCGCACACATAGTAGGCCTGTAATTTGAAAATGCATGAGAGCACTTTAGTGTTTATATAGACTTTTAAAATAATTTATTTCTATTTCAATTCTCCCCTTCAGTTGTACATTGACGTTCAGATCAATCAAACTAGTCCTTTTTTTAACAAGAGTGAAGTACTCCGGTATGTCTCTCGAATATGAGACTCCGTAATATACACTGAAAGATATCATAGCCATAAATAAAACTTCCTAAGGCACAAATATAAAGTTTAGATGACGTACAATCGTTTAAGTTTTTTCCTTGTAAGATTTAAGGATCGAATACAGGGTGTTTCATCTATATCCATAAAAATAAATTTTAAAATGATCTTTTTTTATCAACATTCTTCAGAAGTTTCCATTGATTATATATTGTGGTTGTAAAAGACATAAATCACATAATTGCGACACAGTTTTCGATTTTATCGGTGTCACTTTATGGGGCGAGCCTATGTTACAGTCTGATACTAGGATCTATACCTATAGAAATCTATGGGAAATAAGTAAATAAGGGAAATAAATGTATTTAAATATAACAAGTTTGCTAATATTCTATCAATTGTAAAGTCCACTAGTATTTTAGATTTGTTATTCAGGTTTTGTTATTTTGAACTCGTTTCTGTTTCTTAGAACTCTGTTCTCGCATCATTTTTATTCTTCTTGATTTTTCCATCTGTTTCTGCTTTACTATCCTTAAATGCCATGAAAAAGAATTACAAAGATTTTTGAATGTAAATACAGTGCCAAATATTCTCGGTAACAGTAATCTCTAATATTCACAGATATTAGCGAGGGTGCGCTTACTTCTCACCACTTGGTGCACATCTCGCAATGCCGTGTGTGCCACACAGTTCTCTCACGCTTGGTACAGTCCCCAAAACGCTTGGACCCCCCTCCCTCCCAACAAAAACAAACTCTTTGTACTGTTCTGCCACGCTTGACACGTGCCACTTGGTGGACATTATTTCTGAGAGAGAGTGACCCTTCGGGCATTAGAAGCAGAAACAAGTAGACCTTCGATGTCAATGCTCCGTTGGAATGCCGCAACCCTGATCCGTGATCCTCAGTTTTGATATAATTCAACGGACAGCGTCTATCAGGTTAGACTCGAACACTCTTAAGGTGCTACAAAAGTCATCGAATCTCTATCAAGTCTCTTTCGATCAAATTATTGAATAAATTTTACCTACCCGTCATGTCGTTAGGCTGATAAAAAGTAAGCCTAATGTCTATATCTCGGTCCCTATCCTCAGAGGTCGGATTCCGTGCAGACCACAAAAAGGTAGAGCTATGAGTTTAGCTTTCAGTTTCCACCAAGCCTGGTTAGGATCTGACACCCTCTTCTGATAAATGTGCTTATTGACAAGAATTTAGGAATCCTTCCTCTGAAGATATTGGATTTTATTCAAAAAATAACCCATGGAAATCAGCTCTCACTTCCCACCTAATTCTGCTGAAATCTGATTACCTGTTCTTAGTAGAAATTCGATTATAAGAAGCCGTCCTTCTCTCCAATTACCCAGAAAGATAGGGTCTGTGGTCTCCAAAAAACACCAGCAGAACACTAGCTATTCCTTTCCTTTAATTTCAATATCAGTCCCGTGATGTTATGATCAGTGTGGTGAATGTGATCATAGCAAGAATAAAAGGAACCTCTTTTTCTTATAAAGGGCGGATGTACAGATCCCAAAAATGCAGCACAAGGAGAGTGAGCCTATTACTGCTTTTTGACAAGTTTCGTTGAGATCTGGCAACCTATCCTGGTGGACGTCGTGCTGAAAAAAAATCAGTTGCCCTTAGCAGAGGTTGGATAGTGTCCCGATATAAAAAAAAAACGCAGCTAGGGCACCGATTCTTGCTTTCCTTCAATTTTTTGGAGGATCTTATAATCCCATTTGTGTAGCTGTGCTGATGAATAGAATTTAATGACGCCCTTACCCTACCCTCCACATAAGTGAGAACGAGCCCCATAGTCCCGGAAGACAGTTGTGGTTGTACTACCCATTGATTATTGGTTGATATTTAATGAACCCATGTCGATTTATTTTAATAGACTTAATACTAAAGAAGTTTTTCTTAAATCTCAGTTGCTAACAGTGAGACAAATTTGTCAGCTCCAAACTGCTCTTTTCATGTATAAATACTTGAATAGTCTAGCCCCCCAGGACTAACACAACTTTTCCTCTTTCAATTATTGTCATATTATCATGCTTATCCAGCATCATCATCTACACAATTTTCTCGTATATTGGATATTTGTCCCATGGAAATAGCACCTTTTCCTATGAAATTCATTGGCGTGAAATTATGGAACAGTATTCCGCTGGAGATAAAAGATTCTGTTTCAGTTCCGTCATTTAAATATATAAGAAACATCTTCTTTCTACTAGTACAAATATATAGTTTTTAGGAGGATTCTCTCTTTTTATGTAGTGTACAGTGCCTTTTTTTTTCAAAGTTTGTTTGTTTGTCAATTTGTTGCTTGCAAATAGCTAGTGATAGTATTTTTATTAATATTAGAGTTATCCAGGGATTACATTAAGGCTCTAGAGATCATTGATCCGTCTTGTTTTTTTGTTTTTTTTTTTTTCAAAGTTTGTTTGTCAATTTTTTGTTTTTCAATAATTAATGATAGTATTTGTATGAATATTCGAATTCTCCAGGAACTACATTTAGGCCCTAGGGATCATTGATCAGTCCCTGGAGTTGTGTTTATTTATGGGTTTATATTGAATAAAGTCAAAGTTCCCTCTTCCAACAGGCTAAATTACTTCATAAAGGGTTAAATTTTGAAGCCGCTTCTGGTTAATGCTCTTATGATATGCATCGAAGTTCTGACTACATGTTCCTCAATGGAATTTGCATTTTTTCGAAATCTTAAAAACGACTTACTTGGATATTAGTTCTTGCTTTCCATCTGCTTTTGTTCAGATTTATCAACTATTTCTGATAATTGGCCTGATAAAAAAAATCGGCGGACCCTCTCGCTCTGTATAAGTTGGATCACATACGTCTCCTTAACGGAAAAACTAGGACTCTTACTCTTAATGTCCACCAAGTTTGACTGATATTCGACAACCTTTTCTGGTAAGTATACTAAGGACAAGAATTTAAGGCTCTTCCTCTCCCTTGCATTGGTTGATTAGAATATAAACTTCCAAAGGACACAACTAGGACACTTGCGTTTACTTCGCACCCAATTTAGGTGATTACTGATAGCCCGTTCTTGTAGATCTCGTAGTAAGGAAAACTCTTGGATTCCCTCTTTCCGAAAAAGGTAGCGGAGAGTCGGGTAAAACGGGCCCCGGGGGGAGGACGGACTATTCGTGTGGTAAGGTACGGGTGTCACCACTTATTGGTCCAAAAATAATGCTACGCCACTTACTAAAGGGGAAAGTCCCTGATGGTGCCAAATATTATAATGGGATGCCCGCGATTACCACAACGGTTCTGTAAATATAGGGTATGTTAGTACCCAATTTACATTAAACCCTGCCCCAGGGTATGAGAACGGGATCGAACGGTCAGACGGCCCAACTCTAAGGCCAAGGGTGCACCCAACCCGGGTCGCCACTAAAAATCTCTAGCTATCTCTTTGGAAGGTGCGGACCCCCCCTGTCGGTGTAATAATGATGGTATCTCGTAACTCTTTTCCCACGCTGTCTGGCTTCCTGGAACAAATAGTCTACACAGCTGTAGAAAATGATTACTTGTAATCTTCCAAAAGGTCACACATATATCAACTTTGAAAGAACAGACTCTCCCAAACGGGGTCTAAATGTAGACTAACTAATAAAACATTGATTCTGTACAACAAACTTTGCATAGACGTGGACCTTCGCTTGGCCCTCGCCAATCCTCTAAATCAACATCCAAATTTATTCTACTTTTGCGTAATTTTGTCTTTCATTGGCCCAAACCCGGAAGACCCAAATAGAATTTAACTTCAAAGCTTACTTATTGCGACAGGATCTAGCCTAGCAAACCAAAGTTCAACTTATGATTGAAAATTATCTTGCAGGCAAATATAATTACAGAAAAGAAAATAGATCATTTATCTGAAAAAAAAGAAACAAGGTGTGGAACCCCAACACCTCCCCCCGTAAGATATATGACCACCCATGCGCCACGCTGGTCCGCCCTTACAATCATAACACTTAATCTCAACTTTACAAAATCCATTTGTGTTCTTTCTTCCACCAGTGCCTGTGCTTCCACCGCTTGGCTCAGAATCTGCCGTCATCCACACGTCTCTACTGTAGAACCACCATGGTCTCTATCTTATGGCATCCGCATTAGGTTTTGAAAATTGAAGTTTCCAAGATTCGCAGAAAATGATCATGTTCAGCGCAATCAAAAATACAGCTTTTCTTACTCTCACGAATTTACATTTGAGAGGAGCAGAGAATCAGTTTCTGTCACATTCGATGATGCCAGCCATCATGAAAAATTGGCTGAAATAGCCTCTTAATTTCCATCGGTGGAAACGACACCACATCTCACTTAAAATGTAAATTGCCTCTTGGAGTAATTTAAAATAATCTAAGGCCGAAATGCAAAGGCCTGTGAAACGATGGGGTCACAGGGAAATCAGCTAAAGGTTTGAGTGAATCATTAATCAGTTAATTCTTGGTTCCCTTCCCTGGGATAATCAGATGAAGAATAGGCGTTGATACCAACTGAAGATGAAATTTAGATACCTAATTAGGTTTGCCGGAAAAAATTGTCGGTTCCCATGAAAAGTAAAAACTATGAATAGGGTTACTAGACAAAGGTTTGGGTGAAATATGAAGTGATTGGGAGAGAGTATGCCCCAAGGACTCCAGATCAGAGAGGCAAAATCTCGGTAAAGGGGTCACAACTTGTCCGCCAGTTGTGCATTGAGATAAAGGGCTATCTTTCACGACTTCCCGCACGGGATCTTCCCCAAGGGATCCCTCCCCTCATAAAGGATCAAAATCTCTTTTAAGTTGATAAAACCAGTATCATATTCCTTCCCAATTTTTTTCATTCCAAAACAAAATTCAGTATCTCCCAACTTTTCCCCTACCTGTTGCAGGTCATTCAACACTATTTTGTGATCATCTTGTTTTATTCCCCATGGGTCTTGGCCCTCTTTGAACCCCCTAAAATTCATTTTATTTATGTTAGCTAGGCACAGCCCATGTAATTTCTTATTTTCCCCACTGCAGGCTGAATCTCCAAATTTTGTCTGTTTTTTGCATTTCTCTTTTCACCTCTACTTTTCTCAAATCTTTCAATCGCGCACATTAAATCATCTTTAAATCTGAATTGGACTCCAGTGTCTCCTATTTTTGACTGTATTTATTTATTGTAATTCCTGTTAATATTTCTTTTCTCTTTTTTAATTTTCTTTTCTTTTGCCGTCATGAAATCTAATGAAATCTATGAAAGATAAATCGTCATGAAATCTGAATGGGACTCCAGTGTCCATCATTTTTGACTGCCTTTCTTTATTGTAGTTCCGCTTTGCATCCTTTTTGTCTCTTTTAGTTTTCTTTATTTTTACCGCAGAAAAAATTATTTCGTTATCGAATGGGAACTGAACTCCGACATTTTGTTTTTCATATTGTACTAAAAGTTGCCAAACTTTACAAGGAAAAGCGCGTACAATAGACTTCCTCTCATTGTTCTCTGGTACAATCAGTGCTTCATTTTGGAAAATATTTTTTCGGCGTCTCATATTCGTTAAAAGTGTTTTAAAGTTTCCCACTTTCTGGAAAATTTTACCAAAAATCATTTTGACGGGTCTTATTTTTAATATCAAGTAGCCTTTTTAATTCCGCATCCCGCTTTCGCGGATTATCAACATTTCGAACACGACTATCAAGCATTTCGTTTTTCCGAGAGGGCGGCTCAGCCTCCCATTTTAAGAAGTCGCTTTAAGGATAGGAAATTTCCGATATCCCCAAAGTTTCCTCCTACTAAAACATCCACTGCTAGCGTAGGTACTAAGCCTACTTTTATCGTTTTTCTTTGGACTGTACCATCGTCTTGTGCAATTTCTGTCCTAACGCAAGTAGACGGGCATGAGTGATTGTCCCATTATAACGCAATATTGTAATCTCATTTTTATGGTATATCTCCGCTCTATTAAATAGCTAAGCTAGCACCTAATTTTGGTCACTGCAAGAATCAATTGCTGTTTCAACTAATTTTCCGTTCAATTTTTCGTATATTTTGTGTGACTGCAAATGCGTAATTTCTTCCCTTATTATGGGTCATGGCCCAGGCTCTCGTTTTATGTGGTTTTTGGTCATATTTACTGGGACAGTTTCTTGCAAAATACCCCGTAGTACCACAGTTATAGCAAGTTAATTCTCCTTGCGCTGTGTTATAGGTCCTATTTTTGTTATACTCTCTATATTGAAATATGTCTGTGTCCTCAACTTCCTCTCTTATTTCGGTCCACCTATTTGCAATTTCCGCCATTTCTTCGCTTGCTTTTGGGTTCTTTTCTTTCAAATATATTTTCAATTCTCTGTGGGTATTTTCCACAGTTTATAGACAGTAAGCTTATCGCAGATCATTTCTGGTCTTCGTTCTTGGTGCGAACAAAGAGTTCCTCCCACTTATTTCTGCATTAGCGGATTAGTCTGTTTTCGTCAATCACTGAGAAATGGTTACCAAGTGCATTATTCGTAATTGCGAAAGCAGAGAAAAAC
Source organism: Artemia sp. Qi Xiang Cuo (assembly GCF_049724085.1). Taxonomy (NCBI): domain Eukaryota; kingdom Metazoa; phylum Arthropoda; class Branchiopoda; order Anostraca; family Artemiidae; genus Artemia; species Artemia sp. Qi Xiang Cuo. The sequence continues at coordinate 24,596,438 of NC_142801.1, forward strand.
TTGGTGAGCCAGGCAAGTGGTTTGCAAGTGTCCCATCTCACAGGTATGAATTAATTTATATACAAATTATGACTTAATCTATTATTTACATACAGTAGACTAAACTGATCGGCCTATGTAGGATTTTATAAAAAAGGGGACGGGGGGGTTGATGAAATTTGTGAAAATAAGGAATTTTTTCTTCTTCTAATAACTGGTGGAGTAGGTGTGATGGTTTCATGGGTGGATCCAGGATTTTTTTTTAGGGGAGGGGGGTGCAAAATAGGTCGATCCGACAAACTTACGTTTGGAGCAAGTTTAATTAATGCAAACTTGCGTTAATTAGTTAAATTACGCTACTTTCGACTCCTATCGGGGGGTCCCCCTCGCCCCCCCCCCCTCTGGATCCGCCACTGGATGGTTTATCATTTTTTTTTTCACGTCGTGATGTTTATTTTCTACGATATTTATTTTCTGGATAAGACTACTTTCGTTTTCAATCAATGTTTTCGTATGAAATGGGCATACCTATCCTGAACTTTAAACAATAAACACCTCTCTTTGAATATCTCCGCACTTTGTGAATTTAGATAGCAATAAGGGTTTATGATTGAGACCAATTTTAGGACTTGGGTTCAAATTATTGGTTGCTGTGGTAAAAGTTGCCACAATAGCCCTATCCAAGAAAATACCAAGCGTCTGTTAAGAAGTGTTTTTCGTAAAATTCTTAGGGAACTCTCAGAAAATTTTATTTCTACTGATCTTAAGTTTAATATGGCCTTTACTTTTCTTTTAAAAAAGCTTTCTTTTTCGTAAAGTTTTCGTAGTATATATATATATATATATATATATATATATATATATATATATATATATATATATATATATATATATTTATATCGGCGCGTACAAACAGCTCCTCTCATTTGATCTGCCATCAGCGGTCCAATTACCCTGGAACACGTATTTTGGCAGAAACTTTCTCAAAATGCCTTTGAAACCAACTTGAGACTTCGAAACCTATTTTTAATTCCTAAAAACATCTAATAATAACATTACACTACTAACTACCGGTTTTCATGTATGTATTGGAGTAAATTAATTTAAAATTAGTTTCTTCAAAATTAGTGTTCCAACGTTGAAGCCAAGTTTCGCGTCCAAGAGAAATCTGACGTCTACCCGTGAAAAGATCTGACTTCGCTTATGTTTATATCTGCAAAAACGTTCTCCGGAGCACTCGCACCCCGGTCCGGGTTTTTATAATGGGTGAGATAGAGAATGATCATACTGCTAATTATATAAACTGTGGGTATTTTCCAAAAATTTTTCTATTAATGTTTTATCTATCACTTTCGTGAATTTTTTCCTTTATTCCTTCCGGGTCTTCTAACATTCAATAACTTTCCACTTTCAACAATTTTGAAGATAAACTCTTCAATATGCACCTGTATTCCTTACATGTTTAGTTGTCTCGCTTACGTTCACTCCTAAACTTCCTTTGGATTTCTTCGGGGGAGAGCTGAAACTTTTCATAAATGGCTAGTTTTAATCTTTCAAAATCGCTTGAGTAGTGCATCGGAAATGCCTTAAAAGCAGTTGGTGGTTTGTAGTTAACACAGTTTATATAATTAGCAGTATGGTCTTTCCCTATCTCACCCATTATAAAAACCCGGACCAAGGTGCGATTGCTCCAGATAATGTATAAACCGGTATAAACATAAGCGGCATTAGATCTTTTCACGGGTAGACAAAGAATAATCACCTACGGTAAAAGTACTGACAAAACCACTTGGCCGGCTCAACCAATAAGTGGACAATAAGTGCAGAAATAAGTGGCAGGAGCTTTTTGTTCGCACCGAGAATGAAGAGCCAGAAATCATCTGCGGTAAAATTACTGGATAATTATATAAACTGTGGTAGTTAAGGAATAGCTGTATTGATGTCACCCAGTTTTCTCTCGGCCATCCGCTTAATTCCGCCGTTTTTTCAAAATTATATATGTATAATGTAAGCTACATCTTCATTTTCTTTCATTGGTTGAAGGTTTATTGCCTGCATTACCTCTACTGTAGACGATTTCTGAGGCTCTTGGGACGTTCTCCCTGCAATCATTTCTATTATGTGTTTTCTTTCCTCTCTATCAGCCTTTTCCTTTAGTTCTTTGGCTATTCTATCAGCCTCTTCCTTTTGTTCTTTGGCTATTCTATCAGCCTCTTCCTTTTTTGCTCTAGATGTTCTGATATTCCCTTTTTCTTCTCTATCTTCCTTCTCTTTTTGTTTTCTGGATATTCTATCAGCCCCTTCTTTTTGTTCTCTAGCTATTTTTTCGGCCTCCTCCTTTTTCTCTCTGGCTATTCTTTCTTCCTTCCTTCATGGAATTTAATAGTTGTAGTGTCATATCTACCTGAGTAGTTTTTCGCGAGCCCCTTCTAGAAATTGAGCTTCTACTACTCCTGCTACTCAGGCTATTTTGATTCTCTATGTCATTATATTTTCTTAATTCAGTTTTTGATTCTATTCGTTCTATAATTCTTTTGTGTCTGAACTACACTTGCCTTACATTTTGCAATGTACCTGAAAGGTGATTTGGTTTTGTTTTACTCATATTTCCGTATTACGATTTTTCTTTGTATACAATTGGCACTGTTTCTATTTCATGTTCTCTCATATTAACGGGTGTCCTCCTTCCCGATTGTATTCTTTCTACTCCCATATTTGTTTCCTTTATCTGGGTATCTCTATCTGGGAATAATTCTCTCTGAATCCGTAGTACATTTTTTCTCCTTCCATGGTTCGCACCAGAGATCCCTAGTTACATATTTTTCTGAAATTTTCCCCTTCACACTGGTAAGAACCATCTATTCCACCCCCTGGTAAATAAGAAGTTCCATCTGATGGTGTTTTTCCGAGGGTATTTCCAGCGGGAGTCGCATACTCCCGCTGGAAATAGTCGAATACGATTTTTGGTTTGCCGCGGTAGTTTTTTTTTCGAATTCATATCTGATTCTATCAACTCTTTTCCATTTTCTGACCTTTTTTGAATCTTCCGTTTTTCCGCCATTATTTCAAGGTTGAGTTAAAGTCAAAATACTTCTTCCGTCTAAATGAAAATTCTTTTACCAATGTCTCCTCTTGTATTTTCGTGAAAAATTGTTGCGTTTTAATTTGCCGATTTTAATTGGGTGGCGCAGCCTCCCTTGTTTCACAAACTAATTAGTCGCGTGATATATTGATTCATAAAAGCGGATTGAAAAAAACAAACATATCAACAAAAAAATTATTGCTTCCTCCCCTAAAAAGCAAAGCTTGTCCAGGGGGAGGTAGAGAAAACAAAATCCTTAAAACATATGTAACCACAATTGGCTACTATGTAGGTTAAATTAACTTGTCTCTTCGAAAACGCGGAATTCTTTTACTATCAGATTTATCGATAGGACATATCTTGCTGCCACACAGTAATCGTTTGGTAAGGTATAGGTGTCACCACTTATTGGTGCAAAAATGGTGCTACACCACTTACTGGAGGAGAAAACTTCGGTTGTACCAAGTATCACAATTGGATGCCTGCAATTACCTCAACAGTTCTGTATATATAGGGTATGTTAGTACCCAATTGACAATAAACCCTGCCCCAGGGTATGATAACGGGATCGAACGGTCAGACGGCCCAACTCTAAGGCCAAGGGTGCACCCAACCCGGGGCACCACTAAAAATCTCTAGCTATCTCTTTGGAAGGTGCGGACCCCCCTGTCGGTGTAATAATGATGGTATCTCGTAACTCTTTTCCCACCCTGTCCGGGTTCCTGGAAAAAATAATCTACACATCTGTAGAAAATAGCTTACTTGTAATCTTCCAAAAGGTCACTTGACAAAACACATATATCAACTTTGAAAGAACAGACTCTCCCAAACAGGGTCTCAATGTTGAGAGTTGACTAACTAATAAAACATTGGTTCTGTACAACAAACTTTGCATAGGGGTGGACCTTCGCTTGGCCCTGGCCAATCCTCTAAATCAACATCCAAATTCATTCTACTTTTGTGTAATTTTGTCTCTCAATGGGCCAAACCCGGAAGAACAAAATATAATTTAACTTCAAAGCTTACCTATTGTGAAAGAATCTAGCTTAGCAACGACAGATGATTGGCAAATTTCTTGTAGGCAAATATAATTACAGAAAAGAAAACAGGTCATTTATCTGAAAAGAAAAGAAACAAGGGGTAGAACCCCAAGACGGACCTTTTGTCATTACTTGACTTAAGCGTTACCCTTTTTATCACTTGAGCTTTTAGTGGCATGTTTCGGAGCAAAGTTTGAGAGTTGATTGCAATCTTGTCTTCGAGAAAAATGCATTTCTTTGTTTTCATATTTTTGAAACCGGCTATTGAGGTAAATGTTTTTCTTTTTTGGTGTTTATTATGTTCTGTTTTATGGTGTGGTGCTTTTTTTTTACAAATATGGTGGTCTAAGAGAGAATGTGAGACAGGAAATTCTTTTCATCGCAATGCCATCATATGTTGTGATTTTGAACTATTGCGAAAAAGTAGGTTTAGGGTAAGATGGACTGCAGAGACAGCGGCTAAGACGGACTGGTCCATCTTCCCCTCTATCATCTGGGATCTTTTTTAAAGTTAGTATTTGCTGCGTATTTTGTGAACATAGTGTTGTATTTATTGTTTCCGCAGGTCAATTAGATAGATATTTAGTTGTCTCTTTTTTTACTGAATGGAAAAGTATACCAGGAAAATCACCTTCTATCTCCATGACCAAGACTTACTGAAAGCAGCTGCAATGAGAATTAGATTGAGTTCAACGCTTCGCAAAGTTTTGAAAAAGTTTGGTTTGCCACGAAGCACAGTGCGAAGAGCAGTTGCAAAACTGTACGCAACTCCTTATCAGAGGAGTTGGCAACTACCTTCAACTCTAAAACTGTGTTCCCAGCAAACAAAGTGGCACTTCTGAAGAACTATATGATCACGGCCCAGCACATGCTTCTTGGAATTACGAAAAAAGCAAATCAGATTGCATATAAATATTCCCAGGCTAAAGGGAAAAAGATGCCGAAGAACTAGACTGAAAATAAGTGTGCAGGAAAAGACTGGATTAATAGCTATATGAGTCGTGTTGGGCTTTTCCTATAGTCTATTGAAGTGACAAGCCTTGCCAGAGCCACCAGCTTCAGCAGGACGGATGTCAACAAATTCCTCAATAATTTAGAGTTGCTTCGGAAGCACGAGTAACCGCAGAATAGAATATATTATCTTGACGAGACTGGAGTAGTAACTGTTCGAAGACTCTAAAGGTGGTTGCAGAAAAGGAATCAAAGCAAGTTGGACGCATTACTTTGGCTGAGGAAGGGACCCTGGTACCAGTCGTAAGGTGCATCAACGCAGCTGGTCAGTCTATAGTTCCTTTCTTTGTCTTTCCATGAGTGAACTAGCTTCAAAGTTTCACAGTGAAATCTTCTCGGATATGAAACGCCATCTGATCTCCCAAACCAGTTGCTCGCCCACAAATTGGCTTCTGCTGATTATGGACAACCATAATTCGCATGCATTGTTGAGCATAATTAATCTATGCAGAGAAAATGGCATTTACGTCTGAACACCTCCACCGCATTACAGTCACAAGAACCAGCCTCTCGATGTTAGTGTTTATGGGCCATTTAGCCGCTAACTGGTGGATTATTCTGAGCACAAACTGGAGGATCACCATTTATCAAATTGGAATATTCGTCGGAATCGCTTTTCTAAGATCTGTCATCATGGAAGACATACTAAGCTGGTTCCAAAAAACGTGAACATACCCTTTCGATAGGAAAGTTTTCAAGATCACTACTTTCTCAGCGCCTTCGTGACCGATCGACTAGCACCGGAGACATCTCCTATGACAGGTCAGTCTGCAGCTGCATCAACCAGTCCTGGTGACGACAGCTTGGATAACGACGTGGTGCCAACTAACAGTAGCTCAGTGACTTCTGCGACTATGCCAGTGGCTCCAGAGTTGGTTCGTCCTCACCCTAAGATGAGTTTCTATGCAAGAGACGGAAAAAAGTCTAGGAAAAGAACAAAGTCCAAAACTCTGACGAACACATCTAAAAACAATGAGTGGAAGAAGTTGAATTGAAAAGAAGAAAAAATCACAAAATAAAGCTCAAAATAAATAACCTGAAGAGAGAAGCCTGTCTTAACAGCTTGAGAATGGGGAATATAGCTTCCATTTACAGCTTACCCTGGATGATGAAAGTGATGACAGGTTTCTACTAGATGTTTTGATGACAATAATTAAGGATCTTTCCCCCACGAAGATTGCACTGAATTTGGATCCCCAAAAGGTATAACTAGAACACCTCGAGGTTTCCTCCCGTTGAGGATGAAATGTGTCCAGACACCATAAAGGCGCAGCTGGAAAAATCACTCTTAATTCTCAAAGAGATTGATTGAGATAAGATAACTCTTTTTGCTAGATGTTTATATGATAATAATCTAGTCTTCTCTCCCATCCTTTCCCAAGGAAACTCCAAAAATTACAACTAGAACTCCTGCTCTTACTTTCTACGTACTTCAGTGGAGATATGACAGTCTATGCTATTAAATGTATTGATATGTGAAACTTATTGACCCTTTCCCCTTTCTATTCTATACAGACTTCGGGTGGAGCCCTGATCCACGAAAATCTAACTAGAACACTAGCTGTTATTTCCCATCCAGTTTGGTCAAGATCTGAGAATCTCTTTTTGTAGATGTCCTAGCAAACATAATTTCAAACTTGCAACGAAATATAAAAAAATGCTTAATTCATCAGGAATGTGAATTCTTTTAAGCAATAAACTAAACAGGACTGCACTGCATGATGTAGAAAAAAATTACTGATGACGAACAATAGATTACTGTTTGGTATGAAATAAAAAAAAACAAGATTTTTAACTGAAAGTAAGGAGGGACTTATTGAAACTTACAACGACCAGAAATTATTCTGTATATGAAAGGGGTTGTCCCCTCCTCAAGGCCTTGCTCTTTACACTAAAGTTTTTTATTGTTTTAAACAATAGACTTTTGAGAAAGAGTCAAAATTCAGCGTAAAGAGCAAGGCGTTGAGGAGGGCACAGCCCCTTTTATATACGGGATAATTTCTGTTCATTTTAAGTTTTAATGTCACTCCTTACTTTTAGTTAAAAAAATAGTTTTTTTATTTAATTTCTGAACATTTTTGAATTAATGCAGCTTTGATTTTGGCTCACCGTACATGAATAATTAAGAAGAAATTTGTATATTAATTTTACTTTTTTTTGTGGCTAAAGGCTTTCTCGAAATTTTGTTCTGCCGTAACTTACGTAACGAACTTCTATATTCGTATGTTTTTGTTACGTATATTAGGGAGTTAACCCCCCCCCCTCGTTCAATACCTCACTCTTTACGCTAAAGTTTAAATTTTGTTCGAGTCACAAACCCCTGAATCAGAAAGGCCAGTTAACTAGAATAGATAGCTCTTTTGAAAGTACTAAAAAAAACGTTAGCGTAAAGAGCGAGGTATTGACTAGGGGGTGAACACCGGCTTATACGTAATAATTTCTGTTCGTTTTAAGTTTTACTGTTGCTCCTTACTTTCAGTTGAAAATAATTATTTTTTGTATTTAATTTCCGATCATTTTTTAAATAATGCTGGGAAATCAGGCGCCCCCTTCATAGAAATGTCCTCTCGCCGAAGGAAACATTCTTCAAGGAAAGATCCTCCCACGTAACCCCCTCCCCCGACCCCCCCCCCCCCAGAAAAAATCCCTCCTGAAATCTTCTGTATACTTCCCATTAACCAATTATATATGTGGGCAAAGTTCATAACTTGCAGCCCTTCCCTCGGGAACTTTGGGGCATTAAATTATCCTCAAAGATATATTTATTAGATTTTCGACTATGCTGAACAAAATGGCTATCTCAAAATTTTGATTGGGTGACTTCGGGAGAAGAAATGAGCGTGGGAGGGGGCCAAGTTGCCCTCCAATTTTTGGTCACTTAAAAAGGGCACTAGAACTTTTGAATTCAGTTCAAATGAGCTCTCTCACGATATTCTAGGACCACTGGGTCGATACGATCGCCCTTGGAAAAATAACCAAATTAACACACATCCGTAATCTTTCTTCTGGCAAAAAATACAAAATTCCACATTTTTGCAGATAGGAGCTTGGAACTTCTATAGTATTGTTCTCTGATACGCTGAATCTGGTTGTGTGATTTTCATTAAAGTTCTGTGATTTTTGGGAGTTGTTTTCCCCTTTTTCCGAAAATAAGGCAAATTTTCTCAGGTGCGTAACTTTAGATGAGTATGATTAAACTTGATGAAACTTATATATTTGAAATCAGCATAACAATCTAATTATTTTGATGTATTTATTGGTATCAAAACTTCATGTTTTAGAGTTTCCGTTACTATTTAGCCGGATCGCTCCGTACTTACAGTTCGTTACCACAAACTGTTTGATTTTGGCTGCCATCTTGATTTTTACTCAAATTATGTATCGTCGCTGTTGCCAATGGCGTCTAGTCACGAAAACGTAGGGGGGGGGGGGGGGAGGAATGTATTTTTCAAAATCTAGGGATGTAAAAATGTTGCTGTTTTTCAGTCTTTTTTGATGTTAATAATCCAAAAAAGTATTTTTCAGTAGGAATACCAAAAGAAGGTATTTTCCAAATCTATTGGGAGAAATTCCCCCTCCCCTTTCCCTAAATTAACGTCCCTGACTGTTATACCTAAAGGTCAGATTGTAAATTATCAAACTCCTGAAATAATTGCGAAAATATGTGTGCTGGGCTGCATTCAAAGGGTGGATCTGGAGGGCAATGTATATTCAATCACACTTCTATCCTTCTGATTTACGTTATATGTGCTGATAGTCTCTTTGGGAACATCTTAGCAAATGGTTTTTGGCAATTAACTAAGACGTGTGAAAATGTCATATACGAATTTTAGGCATAACAACCACGATATATATATTGAAATTCAGTTTTTAATAATTAACTTGGTTTTCCTACATATACCTGAAACTGCTTTTAACGTAAAGAGAGGCTGTATTTTCAAACTAAACTTTTTAGAAAATCCCCTATAGAGATTTTACTTTGGAAATCGTGAAGACGCTTATCCCTCTACTTGCTTACTCGTACTAGTGCTTGAAGCAAGACACAGCGTTAGCTTTCCCTGGTGTCCAACAGCTTCGTCGTGGTGATATACCATTTGTTTCTGTCTTTCGTGAGCAGCTTAACCAGTTCAAACAAAGACTTTTGTCGTCTCCTCCTATACCTTCTGAGTCCACTTAGCGGTTCCGGAATGACGCTCCTTCGTGTTTTCTTCCGCTAACCTTGTCTCTTCCTTCACCCGGGTGGAGGAATGTTCTTAGTGACTTTGCTGACAAAAGTGCTTTTAGGGCTCGTTCGATCCTGTTGTTGCTGGCTGTGAATGCAAACTCAACTGTATTAATTTTACTTTTGCTTATATTTCAGTTGTACCAGAACATAGAGTCTTCACGTATCTTCAGCAAGATATGAGCAACATTAACGCCATATTAAATTCAAGTGATGTTGGTGAATATCTAAAGCTGTCAGCAGATGGACTAGAGGTTTTTTTCTTGTCATCATTAGTTTTTTTGTAGCTTTACCATTGTAGGTTTTGTTTTGTTTTTTCAAAGTACTTAATGACTAATAACTTTTCAAAAAAAAAGGATATTCACCATAAATAATGGCAGAAAAAGAACCAACAAACTTTACAAACGTTTTTTTTTCCGTTTTAAACTTATATAGTAAGTTATATAGACCAAGGAAATCCTAATAAAAAAATGGGTTTGGGGGTATGGGGACCCCCCTCCGACAAAAAATGGTCCCAAATGCTTTTATCTCGATTGGTTTCAAACTTATATTTGAAAGTCCTCGAGTGAAGGAAACTCCAATGCACAAAATTAGGTTATAATGTGATATTCTTAAAATGTGAAAAATATCTTTATTTACTTAAAACTAGTTATAATGAAAGTCCTTCGCCCAAGAAGACCCCAGGGAACAAAAAAGATCGAAAATATTATAAGAAATTGAAAAAAAAAGTTTTTATCTCAAATTGTATTAAACAGGGGTTACAAAAAAGGTGTATTTGAGCAGTTGTGTAATGGGACGATCGCCCAAGCTTTCATTTTCAGTCTTGGAAAATTTTAGTTTTTCCAGATAGTATGAAATTATTTGCCAGTTTTTACTACATTTTGAGAAAAATGCTTTTCTAACTTTATTTAACGTTTTCGTGTTACCCTGTTTAGTTTCTGGTAATTCTTGTAATCATCTCTCATGGATGATCATCATGATTGTTTGTTTTGGCATTACTCTGTTGGTATTTCAGCGTTCAAACCGATTTATGTGCTAATATCGTCTTTTAACACCTGGACTTGCAAAAAAAAAACGTATTTATCGACTGGCATTACTAAAGTCTAATAATTTGTTTGTTTTTTTCTTTGAACGAAGTTTGACTTTTTTGTTCCGTATTATAATCCATGGAAATCTTTATACAATTGCCATTTTGCAATATCAATACCTCCTTCACGGGAATTGGTTTAATCGTATGCTCCCCAGATTCACGGAGGATAGGCCTGCTGAGTCAAACCAATGCCTCCTACCCCTGCATTGATGACACCAGGATTCGAACGCCCGTCCTGAAGGACATAGGTTTGTAAAAGCATACCTGTTTCATGGAAATTTTCTTAATCGCAAGCTCCTCAGATTCAGGAAGGTTGGGTTTACAAAGTCACACCAACGACTCCCACCCCAATCGAAAGGATTGGTGTCACAAGGATTCGAACTTCCGTCCTGAAGGACTTTGGATTGTGAATCAAGCGTGCCATACAATGGCTATGGGTGAAAACCACATTTATAATCATTTTGGGTTTCAGCTATCGTGGGTAATGCAGGGAATAGTCAATCTGGACTTGTCCCAGTTCAAGGTAAGAACAGGGCCACAATTAGTGATAAAGAAAGAATTAAAGAAAGGTGGACAGAGCATTTTGAGAATGTGCAAAACTGTTTTTAACTTAGACCTAAGTAAACAATATAAAAATATGAAAAAGTTTGTGACACTTTAGACATGAAGGAAAAATTAGTGCCAGTACTAAAAGGATTAAAAAATAATAAAGCCCCGGATACTGATAGTGGGGTTAATGAGTTTCTTAAATATGGTGTTTATGAGGTTAGAAATAAGTTACTGAATATTAGGAATATGATTTTTGAAAATGCTTAGTAATTTTAGAAAAGCTCTAATTAAAACCCACTATAAGAAGGTAATAAGAGTGAGTGTGGTAATCACCGAGGAATTAGCTTGGTTTCTGTAGGTAGCAGATTACGTAGTATAATGGTACTTTTTAAACTTGAAAATGCTGTAGATAAAATTTTAAGAGAAGAATTGTGTGCTTTTAGGAAAAGGAGACCCCTTTAATCCTTATCTTTATTGATTATGAGCAAGTGTTTGATGCAACCAATAGAAGAGCTTTAGCGAAAGTCCTATCCTTTTATGGTACTCCAGGTCAAAGGGATTAGTGCTATGGACGAGAATAGCATTGCTACAGTTAAGGTAGGAAGTGAGTTTAGTAGCTGGTTTTGCATTGAATCAGGAGTTAAGTAGGGTAGATTTCTATCCCCATTTTTTTTGGACCATTTTGATGGACTTTGTCCTAGGGAACACGGCAAAGTCTATGCGATAGCATGAAATAAAATGGGAAAGAAAATACTCCTAAACTTAGATTATGCTGATGGTTTGGCTGTTCTAGATGAAAATGCTAGCAAAATAAATTACTTTTGGAGATTTTGAGAGTTTAGGGTGCAAGAATAGGTTTGAAAAATTGCACTAAGAACACTAAATCGCTTAGACTGGGAACAAGTGAAGGTGAACAGGTGATGTTGGGTAACGGGATGGTTGATCAAGTGGATAGCTCTAATTACGTGGGTAGTATTATTAGTAAAGATGGTGGATGTAGTGACGATATTAAGAGTAGAATAGCCAAGACCCAGAGTGCTTTATATAGTTGAAAAAAAGTTCGGAAGAATGGGAAGAAAACCTACGACTTTCTAGAAGAGAGTCTGTATTAGAATATTGGAAGCTACAGTGATGACAGTTAGCAAGTATGGCTCCGAAAACTGGGCGCTCTAAAAGACGGAGAAGGATTTGTTAGACGTTTTGCGGAAGAATTGTCTTGGGTACCTTGGGAGGTTTTGGGTACCTGTCCGACTGACCGTATTTCAAACAGTAAGCTGTACAAAATATGTAAATGCCGTTTTCTAGGGCTATAATTAGAGAAAGATTGATGTGGCTAGGACACGTTATTCGGATGAAGGGTGACAGATTACCGAAGATCATCCTTTTGGGTCAATCATCTGGGGCGAAACGAAGAGCGGATCTCCCCTGAACGGGTGGGCGGAGGGCGTAGGGATGAATTAAGGGGATGTGGAACTTCTTGGAAGGGTGTAAAGAGAGAGGCTTTGAATAGATTGGGATGGAGGAAAAGCGAGCGTAGCTATGTTGGCCTCAGGTGATTTGGTGCTGCAGTGAGTTGTTTGTAGTAATTTAAGATAATGGACATCGTAAGTTAATGTCCACAGTTAGTTGAAATAAAAATATAGCTCAATAAAATTCGACTTGGTGTGCCTATGAGATTCCATAAATTTAACGTATTTGATTGGTTATGAATTCATTTGACCACATTGCCATTCTATAAATAAAATGAAAATATAGAAATACTTTATGATTTTTCTTGTATATTTCACCTGTTCAATCTTGTTTTTATTGATAAACGAATGTGAAGCCGAAATATTCAGGCTTATTTCTAGTTTACTTTATTCACTTCCTTCATTGAAAATTTACTTCCTACATAGATGTTTCCAAATCTTCATTTTGTTTGAATAGTTGCTTTATTTTCCCAATAATAAACAAATCAGCTTAATTTCCTTGCAATACTTGGAAAACTTGCAAGACATACATGATTACTAACAGTATCATTATTCCTAAGAGCCTAGAATATCTACAGAACTGAGAGACAGGGTAGTTTGTGCCATTAAAATTAAGGGCCAAAATTTTAACGGAAGACATAGCAACTACTGCCTCATTTGTGATCCAGCAGCTAGTGCAGCATCGGAAGATAGAAACGCAGCTGCAGCTACTGCATTGTAGTAGCTACTCATCTGTTTATTCATTTGTCCAAAGCTAAAGCTCGTTATTTGGCGGGAAAGAGGTGTACTGAATTTCCCGAAAAATAAACTGCGTCTTTTGGCTTGGAAATGAGACATAAATAGTTTTGTTTCAATTATGTATGCTCAATGAAGCCTTACCTCCTAAATTTTGTGTAATAAGGAGTTGCACAAAGAAAAAGATAGTTTCCTTGTAAAACATATCTTGTCTCAAACAGTTTGAAATTTTAACGCAAGACTTAGCAGCCTCCGCATTTGTATTCTTTAATCTGTAATTTTCAAAGACTGAAGCTTTTGATTTGACTGGACAGAGGTGTATAGAATTGTCAAAAAACACATTCTGTAGCATGGAATTTAGACATATTCAGTTCAGTTATGTATGCTGTGTGAATGTTGAGTACGGAAATTTTGTGGAATTAGTTGTACCACAGAGAAACAGTAATTTTTTTTTTTTTTTTTTTGCAAAATATCTCCTGACTCAGTTTAGTACAAATTTCATGCCTGATGACCAATCAGATGGAATTTTACTCTTTGTTCTTTTTACTGGCTTAAAATTTCGCAAAGAAACCAATCAGGTTTTTTAAAGCGGGATGATTGGCTTTCCTTTCTGGCACACGTTAAGGTGTAATGTGCTTGGCTTATGAAAACGCGTCACAGACGTAAATCAATGGAAACAAACCCTACCTTTTGCCTCGGAATTGTAGGAAAATAATCTCACCTTTACTCTTTGGCTTTACCTTAAACTGAATTGGACTGGGTTTTTCAAGCGATATGTATTTCAAAGCTGCGCAGCAACAAAAACTACTATAAAAAAAGATTAAAATTTGAAAATCTTAAGAGTTTTGGTTCGCAGAAGGGATATTAACCCAGAGTAAGAGGCCCCGTTCCGTAGAAAACGAATTTTGAAGCAAACATACAGCTCAACCGCAGCCGAGAATTGAAATTCAATGATCCAATATCTGTTTAAAGCCACTATAATATCTTCACCAATACCTATATTATCACCGATATCTCTTCAATCTCCTAAAGTCACTATTCGAGACGAGGAAATCGAATGGGTGGACCAGTTTATTTGCCTAGGATATGTGACATCCACAAACAACTCTTCAAAAGACATCTAACGACGCCTGGCTTTTGCCTCCACATGCTTCATGTCACCGCACTCTATTCGATAAAATAAATACCTACCCTTAAAACTGAAGATGCGACTTTTCCGTACCTTAATGATTCGAGTTGCAACGTTCGGAACAGAGACATGGACCCTAAAGCCGATGAGAAGCACCGACTGGCGACATTTGAAACTAAATCGCTCCGAAAGCTCAGTGGCATCAGTTACCTTGGCCGAGTACCAAACTAACAATTGCTGTTCTCCTTGAATTACCCTCTAATCATCATGCAGACCAGTAGTAAGCGCCCAATTCGTTGAAAAGGGACAAGGAAACCTACGCCTGAGGCATGGATATGTGTGTATATTTTCAAGTAATTGGGTTACCAGGGTCATTTGCAAAGAGGTATCATTTCTATAGAAGCTATAACAATTTGAAATATCATATGGAATTTGGTTGAAGCTATATACTTTGCTTACGCCCCCGTACCAAACAGGTTTTTTCTGCTAGTCCTATTCTACAGGTCATTACACCTTTGCCAAGAGGAACGAGTATAACTTGATTGGTGATTAGGATTTGAATAAAAGGAATAGTTTTCTTTACAATTCATATTAGTAAGAGAATTGAATTCAAAGAGAATAGTTTATTTGCAAGGATATTAGTGAAAAAAAAAATGAGTGGTGCATTTACATTATTGGAAATTAATGATGGAACCGACAGCAGCAGCAGCAGCAGCGATATACGAGTACCTAATGTAGCTGTGGAAATAACTGCTGGCTGTAGACTATGTCTTGAATGGGACATTATGTATGCGAGATACGTGATATTATTAAGCAAATTTAAGCAGGAGGAGCAGCTGTGTTTTTCTGGAAAAGTAAATATTATCAACATAAATTAACTTCAGTCAGCGTTAGATATCCTATTAAAATATATTGATGAGAACAAAATGCTTCAGAGATAATTATTATTGTAATTATGTTCAAAAAAAATTTTTCTAAATCAATGATATTTTTTTTTCTATAGTAGACTAGCATATATTTCCTAGAGTAGAAAAAAGAATTCTGTTTAGTCTGAAGTTGATCGTGAGAGAGTTAGGAAAAAAAAAAAAAAAAAAAAAAAAAAAAAAAAAAAAACATGGATAGATTTGAGAAAGAGCGAAACACGAGGAATGTAGTGCTTATGGAAAAACATTTGATTCTAGATGATTATTTTATAGAGTTGTCTATTCAAAGGAAGATATTTTCTCGGGGAATGCTTGTCGATATAATGAAAACTGATTCTCCATCATTAGACTATTGTATGAGGCTTCTACATCGTGGTCCAAATGCATTTACACAATTTATTGATATATTGATCACGACACGACAAAATGATATTGTGGATATGCTTCTAAACATTAGTTTAGAAATTTAGGACTTTTTTCATTAGAAAGATGGTGCTCAAGGATGATTTACTCCTCTCTCTCTCTCTCTCAGACAATATTTGTTGTTGCTAGCTCAGTTTCATTGTGGCAGTGAGAGTGTCAACACATAACAAAATGTTCCATACATGTCCGTTATGTATGTACACACAGGGCAGCTGGTCATCAAGTGAGAATTGCACAATGATTGATGAGTATGATGAAAAGTGTAGATTATGCAACCCGTGTAAATTGCCTAGAGGATATGCTATACAAATTAAAGGTTGTAATTCCTGTCTTGAAGAGGCGTGTGACTCTCATCCTAGAGGTCACCTATGCTCCAATTGTAATTATGATAAATGTAAGCAGTGGGAGAGTACATATCCCGATATGATTGGAAAGAATCCTAACCGTGATTTTAGTTTATTGCTACGAGATTGGTATCGTCGTGGTTTTAGATTGTTCTGGGAGGAGGACCCGGGTCAACAATTCAACTGTTGGAACAACAAAAGAATATGGTTTCTACGTCATCGATGTGAAGACATTGGGTGTTATGATAATAAGCCCACTGATTTTTATGTGGCTGTGACGGAATGTGATTCGCCACTTGAGGACACTGTTTGTGAAATTGCTTCAAATACGCAAATTGAAACATGTGAATTCTATAGAATGAATGAGAATAGTATCATTGACTATACAAAGAGATATATCAAGAGTGAAGTCACACTCTACTATAGAAAATGTGACCCTGACATTGCACTACATCAGGATCAGCACACTGCGAATTCAGATAATCTACCTGCACTCGTTGTTGTTGACAAATACCTAGTAGTGGATGAAATCTAAAGAGTAGAACAGTCGTTTTATCATGTATATATATTTCTTTATTAATAAAAAATTTCACATACATCTTTAGAACATTTTATTCTTAGGGCACTAAAATCAATATTAAATACACTTGTAAGTATATTCTCAACTAGAAAGTCGTTTAATTGAGGTAAGTCAACGTAGATGTTGAGAAACTGCTTGTAGGTGTAGCCACGACATCTGAACATGAAAAAGAGTAGTGCATGAAAGCCACATGTCTTAGTCGTTGATTTTGAATCCTGTACTCTAAGTTTATTTTTAATACTGGTTTTCCCAGTGATGTCTATAAATTTTCTTAGACACGGAATGTAGTACTTAACCAATAGGCTAATAGGGTCAGAAAATTCAATATTTTTCTCTATTTACGAGACGCATAAACAATAGCTAGTCTGCAGTGTTTTCTGCCTTCGTTTAACAATGATCAGAGTATTGTTAGCACTTGGAATTTTTTCAATGAAGTCCGAAGGTATGCAATAGGATTTATACTTGGACATATAAGGGTCCATACTGAATACATTGATTATTTTATTTGTGTTTATGGTGCAAGATCTAGTAGAACACTGCCGTCGGGCGTGATTTCCCGAAAGGTTTCAAATTGACTCAGTGATATTAGCGTGATATTCTTAGTCAGAGCATCGGAAAATGTACACTCTAAATTTACATTCCCTGTTCGTACTATGGTCATATCTTGAGTCCCTGACAAGTCCAAAACAATAACCCCATGATTTTTTGAAAACATTGAATCGGTTATTCCATTTTCAAATAGTTGAGAGTCATGATCTAGGGATTGTATGGTCAACTCGTACAGAGTTCTATAGGATTTTTTGTCAAATGATAGAGTGTCCAGTGGACTACCATTCACTTTGCAGACAAGGCAAGATAGACCGAAAAAAATAAAGTCAGAGGGGGATTTAGTCCAGGATCCACCGGCACTGCCACTCTTCACAAAGGCCAAAGCCGATTTTGATGGGATTTCTCCATTGATAAATGATGAGTCGCTATAGCTACGAGAGCCAGCGGCACTGTGTCGTTGATCGGTGATTGTATGGGGGACAAAAAGTATAATGTTGTTACCATTGGCTCTTAGCTTTTCCACTGCCAATGCAACAGAGCTCATAACTTGTTGTTTTCGGACGTGGAGAATTGCCGATGTGATAATGACATTTGCATCGGGTGCTGCAGGAAGTGTTTTTCTCAAAATGAAATTCGATGGTGCCATCTGTAGCTTTATGTCAATCTTGACATTGGGGGGTAGCCATTGGGATATATTGAATATTTCATGATTTATTTTCCCAAGTAGATGAGGCTACTCGGTCCTTGCTGGAGTTGAATCGCTGTCGACATTACCATTTGTTTATGAGATAGAGACCGTTAAGTTTCATCTCGTCTCCTTGTACTCCTTTGTGTTTATCCGAAAGACTTTCGTGTATATTGCCTCTTTGGTTGGGTATCATACTGGGCTCACCAAGTTCAAATTAATTGATTCAATAATTTGCTTGAAGAGGTTGTGTAGAATACAGTTTTCAAAGAAGAGACCATCACCGGCATTTGGAGTTGTATTATCTGACTTTTTCTTCACCACAACATTTAAATCAATAAATGTTGACGACAAATCAATGAAATAGTCTTCATTGGAAAATATTTGAAAGTGTATATTCTCCGAGAGGGGTTGTTGAGGGTGAAATTGTTCATAGTAGCCATACTTGACGCTGACATCAACATTTTCAGCATTGAATAGATTCAATTAGGAACTAATTGATGGATATGATTCCTTGTGGGGGAGATAAGTCATCTTAAGAGACGAAATTCTTGTTTGATCTAACACTCTTTTTCTTTTTCTTCTTCTGCCTATTGGCCTTCATTGTTTTATTCATAAAAGTATTTGTTGATGTCCTTTGCTTCCTAACTCGCATGAGACTGATGAGTGAATGACGCAAACGCTTTCTTTTCAATCCCTCCCCATTTTGTCAAGATTTTAATTGTTCACCAACGGCTCTTGCTGAAGATCTAATATTTTCCTTAACACTCTCCTTGAAATTTTTACCCGAACCCCAGTCCTGTAGTGTGGAGGCAGCAAAATTCGACGCAGCAGGTACAAAATACTTTTTGGAAAGGGGTAGTGCTGAAAGAAATAGCATAGCAAACCGGCTACCAAGACCATAGCCAGACATTGTAGTACGCCCCTTGTAGTAGTCCAATCCATTGCCTATTTGACGTGGACTCAAAGCACCAACATAACAGTCAATATCGGGACAGACAAATGGAATTCTTCTATTATTCATTTTTTAGGTGATTGTACCGTCGTCGTTGACAATGGGTCGAAAATGACATGTAATCACTGCTAAGCCTTTTGAAATTGCTAGAGAATCACCTAATTCGGTTCTTAGTGTTAACTGACAGAGTTCCAAATAGGAAGTGTTTACGGGAATATACTGAAGATGCTTTTTATTGTAGTGGTGAACATGTTCTTGGTTGGTTTTTCGTTCAAGAACTCGTAGGAGGGGAACATTTGAATTACCAACCCTAGATGTTTCCACAAATGAAGCGTAGATAAATATACAAGTGTCCGTGGAGAAGGCAGGTGGGAAGTCAGCAAAAATGAAATTAGTGTTTCCAGCACTTCTATCATTGATTATATTGAGCTTAAAGCCAAGAACGTCCTTTAGGTTATCATTGAGAATAACCTTTTCATTGGCAATAGGTGAATTAATGTAGATCTTGCCCTCCTCCTTTGAATAGTTGAAATGAAAAGCTCCTTTTTTACGAGCAGAAATTCTTTTATTGATAGTACGACATAAATCATTCTTGCAGGTGAGCTCCTCGTAGGGTAATTCAACATATGGATAATCCATCCAATTGATTTTTTGAATTTGTTCTTGATCACCTGGTGGTGGCGGTCAATCATAGGTTCTAATTTTTATTTCATATTTACGATCCTTTATAAGGATATCATAGGTATTTTTGATAATACAGTCGACAAGAGCCACTTCATATGCACCGTCAAATTTGACGGCAGGGGAGAGTTTTTTCCAAAAATCACTTGTCGTATTCAAGTCATTGTAGATAGGATTGGAAACGTTGGACATGAAAGTTACATAGAAATCATTGGGCATTGTCAATATCTTCAACACCGATCCAAGAATCAAAATCAGAGTTGCATCCTAGCCACCGAAAAAGTAACTGTTTCTTACCCCTGCGAGTACGTCTCTTTAATATCTTTTCAATTTGATAGATTTCACTGGCATTTTTAACTTTTTGTAGTTAATATTCATAAAAGCCGCCGAGAATCTCCTCATCTTTGGTATCACGCAGGAGATAAGTTATGGTTTTAGTGTCTAGTATTTTTGCCACCTTAAAAAGTTCTGTGGACCACAAGTAATTCTCCTTTTAAAAAACATTAGTTGTTCTATTAATTCGAACAGTATCACCAACATTGAATTTATTTTTCATCTTCTTGACAGCCGACGATTCATTGGAATACTGTTTAAGAAAGGTGTCAATTGTATCATGATCAGAATGATGAACTTCCGTTGGCGTAGAGTTGGACAATGATCGATGAGGTCGTTGATTATAAATCAACATGATTTTATCAGGATCACGAATAAAAGCCGATGTATTTTTCAATATACAATATCTTGAAATTAAAAGTCGAATAGTTCTTGTCACTCGTTCGACCAATACAGCCTTTATAGTACTGTAACTATGATAGCGAAGTGTACTATATTTCTCTAGTACTTTTGCAACATG
Organism: Artemia sp. Qi Xiang Cuo; assembly: GCF_049724085.1. NCBI lineage: Eukaryota > Metazoa > Arthropoda > Branchiopoda > Anostraca > Artemiidae > Artemia > Artemia sp. Qi Xiang Cuo. The sequence continues at coordinate 24,616,737 of NC_142801.1, forward strand.
GGGATTAAAAAATTCACTACCGCGATCCGTTTGAATTTTTTTATACGAATCCTGTTGGAGAAAACTTTCAATGGCCTGAGCAACTTCAACACCTCTCTTTGATCGAAATGGAATTGCATATGCATAACGACTATAAACACTGATTGCAAGTAAAATGTACTTGTACGGTGTATTGTGACGTCGTTGAATCTCATCTAGAGTCAGGAGATATGCTTGCATTATATGCAATGAGTAAAAGGCTTTAGTTTTCGATATTGATTGGCACGAAGTCTTTGATTTCTATGCAGAGTGTAACTTGACTCATTTTGTAGGTATTCTTGTCCTTTTTTAGAGGGAACACCCGTGACTCTGCAAAGAATAGTGGGGGAACTTAAATTACCGACCTCACCAATATTTTCATAAGCACCTTTCAGAACTTCAACCATTTGGAACGTAAACACGTTGTGTAACGACCGCTACCCTTTTGTATACTGGCCGTTGGTGGTGGTGGTGTTGGTGGTGGTGGTGATGATTAGTTGATACGTCTTCGCTTTTGTCTAGCTATTAGTGGTGTGCTAGTATTTTCCAAAATTGATTTAAAATCTTCTTCTTCAAGTTCATTTTTTAATGGTAACAATGTTGTTGTTGTTGATGATGATGATGATGATGCATGTTCATGTAATTTTTTTTTAATTTGTCTATTGACAATAAGACTTCTAGAGAGTTTTAATGTATTTAGAAAGCTTTATAGAGGAGTGTCAAATGATAATAGTCCTTTACGATTTGTAACCATATCATAGATTAAATCAAGTAGATTATAGCTCTTGCCCTGAATTATAATCCCTGTCCCATTGCTCTCAACTTGAATGTGATCACTTTCCAAGAGATAGGCTAGGAGTCGTTTAATTTGTTCAAGATATTAGTGGGGCATTAGATTTCCAATTTTCAATAAAATTGAATCCAATTCCTCTTTCTTTAATTGTGTTTCAGCAGCAGCAGCAGAATCCTGAGGAGATGATTCTTTTTGGGGATCAGCAGCAGCAGTGGGCTTCGATCGATATGACTTGTGTTTGTCCACTCGGCGAAGTGCATCTTGAAGTAAAAGCAGTTTTTATCATCCTCAATATTCTCATTACCAAAGAATTTACTCAGATTGTTCTCAAAGTGTTCGACGGGTGAGAGAGCGAGTTCTATTGGCGTCAATTTATAGGGTTTTGAAATTCTCTCTCTCTCTTTTAGAGAAAACTGTTTACAAGTCCTGTAATTATTGGCAGTAAAAGTTTGAAAAGGCTACCGCCCGCCTTAAGAAGTTGTTTCCTTTTGAAATTATTTTCTTTCTTTTTAGAGGCCCATGTACGCACAATGGAACGATGTTGCTTTGCCTGTTGCTTAACTAATTCTGGCACTTGAACATTACCCTCGATCAAATTTAAACAAAGTTTGGGTATTAGATTAATGAAATCATTGTCAATACTATGTTTGAGCGTTGTCTTCCTGAGTGAAGGTATTGAAGTGCTTTAAACCATAAACAAGCACTTACTCTACCGTAGTTTATTTAAGGTCAAGATAGTAACTAATATTTCTTTTTACTGCTAATTGGGAGATAGCCTCTAATTTCACTTTCGAAAATATCTGTGAGCACACGCAGATTCTTGGGTGTCTTTTGAGTAGTATCCAATAGGATTTAGCCGTAGGGTTTATTAGTTGCCTGATTGTATGCTGAGAGCAGAAATTTGGGGGCGCCCGGGTATATTTTTTTATTGAGAGTTATGAACGAGCTTGAATCTTCAACAATTCTGTATATGATGTAGAAGGTACAACGCAATGCAAATCTTTGCCTGCATTTTCTCTGATGAAAGGTATTGTGTAGAGCCAAAGCAATAGACATATGTTCGTGATAAGAGCAAATAGCGAACAGTTGTAGTATTTCCTTGGACCACTGTTCAATAGATTCAGCCAGATCGTCAATGATCAAACAAGAGTTTTGTTCAATAATGTTGAAAACATCAAGTCCCTGTATGAATTGTATCTGCACCAATCCCATGGTGGCAGCAATCGCTTTTATTTCATCATATGACTCCTGAAAAATACTATAGCAATAGTAAATTTTTTTCGGCTTTTCCACAAACATTTTATCGCAATTTTTAAGTATTTTAGTTAAGAGTATTGTTTTGCCCGACATTGACGGTCAAAACAGAAGCGACCTGAGTGGTGTTTTAAATTGATACATGTTCCCTTCAACAATCCACCTAGAAAACTAACTGTAAACTATGGCCGTCTAATGACCAGATATTTTCTCTATTACCACAACTCCCTTCAAGAATAATAATGAGAAGAAGAATAATAAAGAATAATATTTTCCTTTATTATATACATAAAAAAAGTAACAATAATTTAAAAAAAAATACTACATTGAAAAATGTACATTAAACATGAATAAAAAAAAATACACTTTTTTTAAATTTATTTATAATAAAAAAAAAAAACATTTACATAACCACTAGAAAAAAAAACACTTAAATAAATACACTTTTTTTTTCTGTTTATTTATTTATATAAAAAAATACAACATTTATTGGACTAATGTGCACACACACTTGTGAAATAATATCATACACTTTTACTTACAACATTTTAAATTTGTGGGTCCCCCCCCCCTCCCCCCGGGGGCGGCCGCTGCGGCGGCCATTGCCGGGAAGCGCCGGGCGCCGGGGGCCCGCGGCGGCGGGCCCGGGGCGGGGCTGGTATTAAATACTGGAAATTGATCTGCCTTGCACACACACACACATTTTAAATTTATTGTGAGATAAAAAAAAAAGAATTAAAAAAAACGAAATTACCCAAAACAAACCTCCCACCCAATGTGTACTTTTTTTTTTTTTTAGTGAATTTAATTTAATTTTTTTATACCGAGCTGTTTTATTTAATAATTAAATTAAAAAAGGGATTAAAATAAAAAATTCACGTGTGGTATTAAATTAAAAAAAACCACAATTAAAAAGAATTTGTACGATATGGCAGACATGGCGTTTTTCTCAACTCTATCTGTGTATTTTTTAAATTGTAAAGAGCGAATCGCCATGACTTTCGCCCTTGGCACTAAACTACGTTCCACACAGTTTCTATACACACTCATGTCGAAATTATTTTTTACAAAGTGTGTAGGTACCCCCTTGCAAACTTGTTTGATATCCTTGCCGTGCGTCTCCACACAGTATACCTTCGGTCCAGGAAACACACCACTGGACATCAGATCGCTACCCGTTTCAGATTTTAACATTAACAATTGATTTGGGGCCTGGTGTTTCACTAGCTCCGTGTAGAGGGATTCGACCCAGTTAGTGTAGTCCATTCGTGAGCTAATGTACTCACCATTTTCCAAATAATTCAATAGATTTTTAGTTTTTACTTTTAACAGGAGTGAATCAGTGTCCCCGTAATACACTTGAACTTGTCCCTCAATCGGCCACTCTACCTTGCATACATTATAATAAAATGACAACATGCGTTTCTTGGATATTTCAGTTATTGCACTTCCGCCTGTAATATTTTTATTTAATACAATGTTTCTTTTCTTGCGATGTAGGAGCACCATATTGGAGTCTATGATTGTGAACGATGTGAAGTTTGGATCCGCAATTATTCGAGCACAATCTTTGGGGTTGATTACAATTTCATATCGACTTCTGTTTCGCACGCCCTCACAAATTGTATCGAAAGCTGTGTTCAAAATGAGTTTATAGACCTCGTTTTCAACTTTCATTTTCGCTTTTGAGCACTTACTGACAAAGGCGTCAATAGTCGTTTACATGTAAGGCTTATGATCAAATTTGACGGCTCTATGAATCGTTGTTACTTCGAAACCTTTGTACACCTTTCATTTCAATAGCACGTGATGAACAACGATATTCTGTTTCGGGTTATGATCGGCAATTAGTTTTTGTTTTGAAGGTACCCAGTGCATACTCCCATCCTATACAACAGATAAATTGTAAGGACTCAGAGATTCCCTACCCATAGGTCTATGTATGCACAGAAAAACAGTCTTTTACTGAGTCATGGATTTCCATGGTTATTTCTCCGTCAATTTCAAAAATCCATCCCTGCGCCCCATTCTGCTCAACACTAGCAATGTCAGGGACCTTCGAAGCCCAGGGATTGTTAAGCCATTTATAATCGCCACACAATAAACAGTAGTGAGATCTTGCCGATGGTTGAAGGTAATCTATATCAAAAAAAAACTGCGTTCACTTTTCATAGGAGTGCTGTCCCCTTAGATCAGTTTTTATGATACGATCCCCGTGAAAAACATAGCCCCCCCGCGTTGCTATCTCTGCAAAAAGTTTCTAATCCACAACGGCGATCAGACCCATTTCTTCTTTTCTGATTTTAAGTATCAAGTCCATCACCAAATGGGGAGTGTAAAAATAATAACCTCAATCCAACCCAAATTCCCCATAGATTTTATCCGTATTTTTGCACACAATATCAAGAAGACTGAGTACGTCACTGGCCAAGTAAAGTTTACAATAATCCCACCCATTTTTACACCCGCCCTTTGCCCAAACCCTCTTTGCAAATTCGTGGTTACTTGTGGTGCACTCACTTTCAGTAAGAAAATTGTAAAAAGCTTCATTGGGCTGTAATGACACCTCATCTAGCCTCGACCCAGAGTTGTAATAATCATATGGATATATACCCATACATTTTAATAAATCATACATTTCATCATCGGGGAAGCGCTGTTTGAGGAGGGGGAAGCTATCAAAATTGTCACTGTTCTGTACCTGAATCAATTGACTTAAGGACTTGGGGAAGAAGCTGAAAGAGTCTGAAAAACGGATTTTATTCAGGCATAAGTTACCCTTTTCAACACTGTTACGTATGATTTCTAGAGGATGTAACTTCTCCATGGACTTGTGTCTTATTAAATGTGGAAAACAACAATCTGTCCCTGTATCTTATACGATTCCTTCATTGGCCATGCGGGCCGACGCTGGAAGAACAAAACTTTAAGTCATACTTTGACTTGAGCATAAAAACAGGTAAGAAATATTGCCGTCTCATCTTTAAACTGCATGACTGGTTTGCTACCCCTCTAAAGTTACTCCCACCCGATTTAATTTCCTGCCACAAATGATCATGGTCGATCACCTTACTCCTCCCCCCATTCCCAACACCATCATCAAATTCCCCCTTGCAAACCCACCACATTTTACGATTTTTAATGGCCACTATGTCATCTGGTGATATGATCAGAGGATAGTTTGTTTAACTAAGGAGCGAAATTACACCTTTCGCTGTTATGACTAGACCGACCAATGCCGAGTGCATGCAGTCTTCACCGTCACTCAACATCTCAACTTCCTCCAACAATTGCATGGTATTATTGGAATCTCATTGCGTGTGAGCGTACGAGACTCCTATGACTTAATGTATTTGAACACGATTTGATTTAGCTTAAATACAAATGGCTGTGAGCTTAGCTACGCAGCCCAGCACGAGAGTATGTCTCAGCAGGAGTTTGAATTGAACAATTTTAAAACTCTTGAACGCTCCCTCTTCAATGTGTGACCCCAGAGTCAAGTACCAACGACGTGTTCGTTTCTTCATGTTGAGCGTTAAAATCATGCCATATCGAACTAATGAGAGACATGTCGAACAGTAATAGCACGCACCACCACGCCCCGTTTTACCCTCACTTAGAACCCTACTAATATCCGTAATTGGATTGAAATGACCAATTGAATCGGAGTCTGTGGGTGGGGTGTATAGAAGCCACACCCAATGTTCTACTGATTCAATTGAAGGAGCCCGCACTGGAAATAATACACCCTTCTTATCGGAACGCTGACCCTCTTCAAATTATGGTTCATACTGTAACACCGTGACACCAATCTTTAAATGTGCATTATCCCGCTCAAAAATATCGATCCCTTTTAGTGTCACGGGAAATCGACCATTTAAACAATTAAAGTCTACTTTGGAGACCTTTGAACTCTACATACCGTTAACTGTCATTTTGTCCAACTTTTTCTTAGTGGCATCATTACGCAAAGGTCTGTATGCTGCAATTAAAAATGCATACTTGAAACACTGCAGCCTAGTATCGAGACATATTCGTTGTATCCCCCTACGTTCCACTAATTCTGTATGATATTTTCATTCAATTGCCCTCTCCCTACGCCCACTTCTTACAATAAAATCCCTTTTAAACCTACCAATGCTAACATTTCAACTTTCAATAAATAAAACCACATATTCACTACACCCCTCGTTATAATTTTGCCACTTACTTTGAATAATATTACCCCAATTTAGAAAAACCTCCCCATAAATTGATAAATGTGGTGAATTGCCAATATATCTTTGTGCGATTATTTTGAATGTAACTCCCCCGCACTTTCATTAAAAAAAAATATTTTTAGTGTTATTGATGCTTTAAAACTGGCCCCCAGTCTCCATCCCCTACTTGTTGGATCAAGAATGGCTCTAATCGTATCAGTCTCTGAGTGTATAATGGCCAAGGAATCGGTTCTTATATCCACCGACACTAGAGAGTTGAAAGGGTCACCGAATTTTGTGCTGTAGACCAATGTGTGATGCAAGGCAGAGTTGGAGTGAAAAAAATCCCGAAGAGGCGATACTGTTTCTGTTGAATTACTACTTATATCTAAAGTATTAAGTGGAATGGTGGTGGGTGACAGAGAATTGTCAATAACACCACTTCCAGTCTGTTCAATCACATTTGGGGGGTCTGGCACCAGGTCCCCTAGTACATATTCCAAGGTATTTGGGGACAATTGGTCTAGCCAGCCTGTATTGTCCTCTGATGGAATTTTGTTATGAGGACCTGATTCATATTTACTTGTAACATCATCTAAATATTCACGCATGAAACTATCTGCCCACCCCGGATCCTCAGGCATGTCAATATCACAGCTTAAGTCATGCAGGCTGGCCATTTCCCCAAAAACATCGTTAAGGAACCCTCTTTGCCACTCCAAATTCTATAGAATCAGTGTAGGTTCATCCTTGAACTCTGCTGGTGGTGACAGAATTGGTTCTTTAAATTTAGGTGCTTCATCACTCAATGGTGTCGCTGGTGGTGATATGTTTTTAATCTTTAGGGAAAAAAAAGTTTTATTTTTTATGTAAATTTCTTATAGTTAATAAACTTTATCAATTACTCATATTTATTGTCACACTAACACCGCCACCACCACCTGAACAATTAAAAGAAGAAGAAAAAAAAAGTTACACTGCCTTATGTCTTTCATAATGTCAACTAAAATGTTAAAAAATATATATTTTTTTTTAGTCAGGAAAATGTAGTCTTATTCTTAGAAGGGTTAGATAGAACAAGAGAATGATAAAAAAAACTAATGGTTTTATTTCAAAAATTTTTTTAAATAAAAATACAAAATATGGGTCCAAGTTAAGTGTTTGAGACTCTTCATTTTAACTATTATTGAAATTTGATCATCATTTAAATGACGCGGTAGGCTGTATGAACACTTGGTCCTCGTCTTCAGTTAACGGACACGAATCCCATATGTCGGGGGTTGATGGTTCCGCCTTCTCAATAATCCGTATTTTCCTGTGTCTTTTGCCAACGGATTTGTTTGAAGTTGACCTGGGCTAAATAAATGTTTGTAAGAGAGAAGAACTTTTTTCTCCATCCATATCAACAATTAAAGTGCAATTAAAATTATGGATGGTCCATTTTAAGAGCCCCCCTCCCCCTCCCCCCCCCTCCCGGGGAGGACCCGTGGGAACCGGGCGCTTCCGGAGCTGTAAGAGGATCGATACCCGCTAGCGGTGGGGGTCTCGAACTTCACAACACTGTTTAAATAGAACAGTCTCAAATTCTTTCTCGAAAACGTTTCAATGAAATGACCAAAAACGGGTTCGCCCAAATAATGTTTCTTGACATCGCTGTGAAGACATATTTGGAAATTATTAAAAAACCTTTTTTCCTGTGTTAATTGCTTATCGAAGATAGACATCCTGTTATTTAAAGTCCACTTTGCAAGAGACCCACTTAGAATTCAAAGCGGATTAAAAAGTGATGGGAGATCTGATAAGTAGCGGATGCGTGAAAATGAATTAGCGAAAAAATTTCCTTTTAAATGTGATTTTAAAATTTTAAGTATCAAATTGTTTTTGTTTTTTTTTCAAATATTTATTTTTTGCTTAAAATGAATATTGGAATAATTTCATTATAATTCATCTTGGTTAGAAGTTACGAGGTAAGGTTTTTTTTTGTTATAGAAATGCATGGTAAGCACTCCTTTATATATATACCGCTAATTTGGTAAATGAAAGAATATGAAATAGTTCTTAGAAACAAATTTTAAGTTTTAATCATCAAAAGATACGCCCCTGAGAAAATTTATCTTATTTTTGAAAATATTGATAGAAAAAAAAAAGATGTATATACTTACAAATTCTGACTGGGCTTCTATATCTGAACTTCTTGGCAAAACTTGAAGGGGGTCAAGCTCACAATCTTCAGTAGGCTGAGCTGAGGCATTATATGAAGCAGTCCATTCCCTTTTCAACTTCATTCAAGCTGGCTTGGAGCAAACATTGGGGTCAGAGAACCCTGTCATTAAAAGATTCGCGGCCATTGGCTGGCCCAGGTCTTGTGTATTTCTAGCAGCGAATTTGATAATTGATGGTCTTGAAGCTTGCATTAATATACCTTCGCTATATCTTGCTTTCTTTTCAGAAGTGGGGTTTATTGCACGTATCCACTTCCTTGGAAAAAAAGGTTAAAATTTAGCATGAAAAAAAAAATGCATTTTGGGTTTGGAAAATAATTCAGTTTATGTTAGGCAATTAAATTAGTTTAAAACATTTTTTTTTCAATTAAATAAGTATTTATATTTTCCTTTATTATCAAAATAAAATAATCATTGTTAAAAATTTAGATTTCTTATAGTGATTTTAAGCTCTTAAACTAAGGTAAGAAGCCTAGATTCTAAATTGTTTTGGTTCTTCTTCTTCTAGAGACTAAAAGGATCATTAGGTGAGCCCTACTCCCTATCTATGTACCCCATCCTTCCTGTCTGAGTATCTTTTAAAAGAAAACTTAAACCAAACATTATGTGAATTAAAAACAAAAGATGACAATTAGAATTTTTATCCATGCACTTATCGAAGACGAAAGAAGTCGTAATAGATTCTAAATTGTTTTGGTTCTTCTTCTAAAGACTAAAAGCATCATTAGGCTACTATGATCTAAAAATATCACTGAAATACATTTTCCAGCAGTACATGATAGCGAACTATAAGTAAGGAACAAACCGAAACTCTAAAAGGGAGGCATTTGTAACAATTAATACATTAAAAGAATTAACATTTTATTCTAACCCCAAATTGGTGATCGAGAGCTAAGAACTTTTTCAAAAAAATACCTAAAAAGGTTAATTGATAATGATAAAAACCAAATCGTAAATGCGCGGTGGCATGTAATTGTTTTCAAAAACATTCCTAAAAAAAAAAAAAAAAGAAAGAAAAAAAAAAAAAAAAGCCACTGATATTGATAAAAAGGAAGCTTTTTTAACAATTAATACATTAAAAGAATAAACATTTTATTATAACCCCAAATTACCGATCGAAAGCTAAGCACTTTTTTCAAAAACATCTCTAAAAAGGCCCACTGATCTTGATAAAAATCGCACCGTAAGTTTCAGCCTATAAGAAAACGATTTAGAGGTTTTAGCTCTTAAAAACAATAGGCTTCTAAGTATATAAGTACCCTTAGTTCTAGTGTAAGGAAAGAATTTCTTCCTTAACTTAATGACAAGACAATTTCTTTTTTATTATAATGATGAGAAAATTTTTACTCACCAGAAATTGCTTAGAATTATCCATTTTCTATGTAAATGCTTACAAAAAATGTCTGTTGTGTTATGTTGAATAAACTATTCAAAACTGTTGAAGAATCTAATTTGAAATTTGAATATATACAAAAAATAATTGGCATCTAAAAAGATACCCCGGTTTTTCCGAAACGGATTTAACCTAAAAAAAACTTGTATATCATGAAATAGAAATTCAGTTAATTGTGTCAGAAAAAACTTGAACCAAAAGAGATTATACCCAACCTGTTTGGTACGGGGGGCGTACGCACAGTATATAGCTTCAAGCAAATTCCATATGATATTTCAAATTGTTATAGCTTCTATAGAAATGATACCTCTTTGCAAATGACCCTGGTAACCCAATTACTTGAAAACCTACACACATATCCATGCCTCAGGCGTAGGTTTCCTTGTCCCTTTTCAACGAATTGGGCGCTTACTACTCAGACCATCAAACTCCAGCAGCTTCGACGGTTAGGACGCGTTCAGCGTATGTCCCTAGCCCTACCGCCCAAAATAGCCTTTGAAGGAAGAATAAATGCCTTTTGCCCAACAAGACGACCCCCCCCCCCCCCCCCGAGTGCTGGCGAGAAAACTTTTTTGATCACCCGACTTCAGTACTGCTGTGGACTGCAACGAACAATGAGGCATACCAAAAATATTGTTCTGGTGCCACTAGGGGAGAAGCAACGAATCTGCCAACCCGGCCGGATGGGAGTTAAGTAAGAAATATCTTTTTGGTTTCATTATCTTTTAATTTTACAGAAGATCAGAAAAAATTTTTTACGGTAACGGAAAGAAAATACTGAAGCAGCGACAGATCTAATTATGGCATAAAACGTTACAATTGTAGTTTCATCTTCTAAAAATGTATGCTTTCATTGAACTGAAAACAAAGTTAGCTGCATCGTAAATTCCTTAGGATGGCCCAAATTGTTGTATTTTTTTTCTATCGAGTCCTTTATTTTAGTGTAAGCATTTCATTAGTCGAGTCTTTTCTCTCAATTAAAAAATCTCTTCCAATAAAAATAGATTTCTCTTTCTTATGCCTTTGTAGTTCACATATTCAGCGTTTAGATCCAAGTTTCTGAATAAGGTCAGACCCCGCTAAAGGTAACCGCTAAAGGTGGCTGAAGGTAACCTTTAGTGAGTCTTATTAAATTTCCCAGTAAATCCTTAGGATTCTAGGCGTTTACTCCCCCCTGGTGATTAGTCCCCCGGAAAATACCCCCCGTCGAAAACATCCCCCGCGGAAAATACCCCCCGCGGAAAATATCCTCAGTAGGAAAATACCCTCCCGCGGAAAATACCCCCCGAGGAAAATACCCCCCGAGGAAAATACCCCTCGCGGAAATTACCCCCCCCGCGGAAAATACCCCCCGAGGAAAATACCCCCCCCCCCTGTGTGGAAAATAAGGCTTCCCAAATTTGGGAATTCTATTTGAGTTTAGTCTTTTTTTTTTATTTTACGTAGGGATAAGTAATTTTCGTACTTATGTATTATACTCTACTCACTCATGTTTACGCTGTGTAAAACTCGAGAACAAACCGGTTTCTTTGTTAGTTTCTTTCAGCTTAGCGCGAGACAAGACAAAGACAAGTGACATAATAAATGGGAAATATGTAATTAAAAATATAAATTTGGGCTTATATATTTGCACATAAGGGGGGGGGGTAAAGTATTTGAACAGTTTGAAGTCGGAAAACAATTCTTACTAAATAATATGAAGAATAATTGTACCTAAAACGTTTTGCATGCAGACCAGCTATACTTTACCCCCTCCCTCACTTTTGTGATAATATATAGTCCAAATTTATTCCTAAGGTAACGAAGAAACCGGTCTGCTCTCGAGTTTTGCACATATTAAGCTTAAGCGAGTGGTGTATAATACACAAGTACCGAAATTTCTCATGGAGAGAGCCAGATTTCCCGGTATTATTTTAAAGAGATCAGAAATGAAATTTTAAAAAAAAACGTTTTTTCAACTGAAAATAAGGAGCATTTTCAAAACTTAAAACGAACAGAAATTATTACGCATATGAAAGCAGTTGCCCCTTCCACAAGACCTTGCTCTTTACGCTAAGGTTTTTACTTTTTGTCCAAATTCTCTAAGGGCGATTCCTGAAACACAATAGCCGTTTAATCAGAACAAAAGTTTTTTTCTAAAATTCTATACCAAAAATACTTTAGTGTAAAGATTGAGGTCTTCAGGAGGAGGCAAAACCTTTCTTATACGTAATTATTTCTGTTCTTTTCAAGGTTTGAGGTTTCTTCTTACTTTCAGTAGAAAAACTTTTTTATTGACATATTCTTGTTCATAAAAAAGTATTTTATATCTTTTTAATTTTTTTTTCTATTAGACTCTATAGTTTTAACATTGAAGATTATTTGACTTTATTTCTGCTGATTTTTGGTTTAATGAGGCTCTTTACTTATTCTCTTTACAAATACTATCTGTAAGTAATTAAATAAAAAAAAAAAAAAGTTTTGCAACTGAAAGTGAGGAGCAACATCAAACCTTAAAACGAACTGAAATTATAACATATATGAAAGGGGCTGCCTCCTCCTCACGACCTAGCTCTTTACGTTAAAGTTTTTTTTATAGAATTTTAAAACAAAGCTTATTGTTCTAATTAAATGGCCATTGTGTTTCAGAAATCGTTCTTAAACAGCTGGACAAAATGTCAAAACTTTAGCGTAAAGAGCAAGGTCTTGTGGAAGGGGCAACTCCTTTCATATACGTTATAATGTCTGTTTGTTTTAAGTTTCGCTGTTGCTCCTTACTTTCAGTTGAAAAAATTTGTGTTTTTAATTTAATTTCTGATCGTTTTTAAATAATACCAGGAAATCCAGCTCTCTCTGGATTTGGAACATGAAAAATTCCGATACTTGTGTGTTATGCGCCACTCACTCAAGTTTACGATGTGTAAAACTCGAGAACAAACCGGTTTCTTCGCTATTTTTGAAACAAGCTTGGGTTATATATTTGTACATTAGGGAGGGGGTTGAAGTAGGTACAATTATTCTGCATGTTAAGAAGCAAGAATTGTTTTCTAACTTCAAACTGTCCAAACACTTTACCTCCGCCCCTTCTGTGCAAATATATAGCCCAAATTATGAATTTCCATATATTATGTCACTTGTCTTTGTCTTGTCTTGTGCTAAGCTAAAAAAAAACTAACGAAGAAACCGATTTGTTCTCGAGTTTTACACAGCGTAAACTTGAGTGAGTGGAGTATAATACACAAGTACCGAAACTCCTTCTTCCTACGGAAATAAAATCAAATAAAATTTTCAAATTTGGAAATCCTTATTTTCCAAAAAGGGGTATTTTCCGGGGATATTGTCCGCGGGGGGTATTTTCCGGGGGAGATATTTTCCGCGGGGGGTATTTTCCGTCGGTGGTTATTCGCTGGGGTGGGAGTAAACGCCGGCCACCATTGTTAGATAGATAGTAGCGAGGGTGCTGATTAAGCTGTGAAGATATGTTTTCAGAAGGTGATTAATGTCTGTGGAGGAAAACCTGAAGCACCAAAAAGTTCATTTATAGGTATAAATTTTTCTGCACACTGCGAGATGACCTTTCCATCAATCTTGGGACGGGGGATTTGTGACCTTACTTCTATTTATATTGTGAAATATCGACATTCAAACTAATCATTTTCAGCCAGAAAATGCCCACTAAACCAGACCAAGCCCAGAACAATTATCTGTTCATGAGAATCCTGTGTGAAAGCTGTGTCGTTTACTAGGCTATAATCTCCTCGAGGGGCACTACACCTCACGTGGGTATAGAGTTGACCGCAAGGTCACCAGTCTTGCAGTTGCCCCGACAGGGTCAAGACAGCCATTTGCAGAGGCCTTTGTCCATAGATTGGGATCTCACGCCCCACCGCAGTTGTCCTCCTATAGAGGATCCTCCCACGATGGTGTTCAGCGTCACCATGCTATTTAACCCATTGCTGGTAGAAGGTATGAAACTCACGGGACGTGTCCATACGCTAGTATGTTCTGCTGAGTGTGCATGCAAGTAGCCTTCTTCCTCCTCTCTCTGTATTTACGGCCCTGGGAGAGGGTGCCCCATTTTCTATTATGGACCCCAGGGACAAGGTCCCCCCTTGGTCCGCGCCTCCTATGGAGGTGCCCTACATATCTGTAGGGCGTTCCCCTATCCGCCACCAGGGGACGCGCTGAGTGGCCTGGGGGAGACTCCTACTGAGCAGTAGATATCAGATAACGTAAAGAAAGACTTAAGGGAAACGGGAACTTCCCGGGAGGGTGTAAAGAGACTGGCTTTGAATAGATTGGGATGGAGGAGGAGCATGCGTCGCTGTGTTGGCCTCAGGTGACATGGTGCTGTGGCGAGTTTTTAGTAGTAGTAGTAGATGCTAAGTATGCTTTGGGGGGGGCTGAGGGAGTGGTAAATCTCCTCTCATCGCTAAAATATTTTAAGCGTAAAATAAGAAATTAATTTCATGAGGTTTGAGTAGGTGTTCTTTTAAAATTATTCTCTGCTGAAGCTTTTTTAGAAGGAACAGTGGTAAGGAACAGTTGATTAAGTTTTTGTTTTCTTTTAATGTGATTAAACGTACAATGTTACAATTTCACTGTGATCTTTTCAATCTCAGGTTTTCGCTTTGCAATAAAAATCAATAAAATCAATCAATATAGATTTTTTTTTTTCAACAACTCCTCGCTTTAGAGTCCTAACCTAAATCTAGAAACATAAAAAAAACATAAATGTAGACGCTTTGATCTTCTACTATCTTTTCTTAGTAAATATTTATTTACTTCCTTGGCATTTCTGTGATTGCCCTTTCCAAGTAGGAGGAAAATGTGACAAAGAATGTTAATTCTAAGCGGTTCCAGTCGTGGATTAAAAAATGAAAGTGGTTCCTTTTCAACAATTTCAATTGAATGCCTTTGTTTCTGATAACACGAAACATTGTTTCGCTCTACGACTTCTACTTTGTGTAAAAATTATTATTTTTATTGCACAAAAGTCTCGAAGGCATGGCAACAAACTAAGTCAAATAACAATTATTAAATAAATGAACAACTTGTTACTATCATTAAATTTTCACAAAAGCTAGATTATGATGCCCTTCAGTATTTAACAAGCTCTTAAAATATCGTTTGGAATCTTCGCAGACAGTATAGACCTCATATTGATGAATATGGTGTAATATTTTGAAAATCTTTATATAAGTTTTGCCTGAATATGTTTCGAATAAAAGATCTAAAGCCGAACTGGCCAGCCATAACAGAAAAAATATAATTACGATAAACGGGTCTATGGCCAGTAAATGAAAACGAAGAAAAAAAAACGAATATTTTGCCCGGATCAAACAAGGCGTCTTCAGCGTAGAGAAAAAATGAACCAAAACTAAAATACACATAAAACTAAAATAGACTCACCTAAAAATATAATATACAATTGCTCAAAATTTACAATTTGGAGCTACCTTCGTGAAACCACCTCACAAAAGTAACTGGATTAAATCTTTTGAAATACCAAATGACCAAGGAATAAGTTATTGCGACATAATTTTATGCAAAGTTTTTGAATCTGCTTTTCGCTTAGGTTTAATATTTGAACTAACCCCTGGGAAATTTTGCAAGACTGTATTTTTATTTAAATATGGGTCCCTTTTTTAAAATAGTATCATAAGTAGGATCAATATCTATATTACCAGTATCTCTTTTAATTGATAAACCTGCAAAAATATGTTTTTTATTTTAAAATGCTTCAAGAGCTCATTGCGTGAGACCTTCATCATTGGAAATGGCTGTTGCTTCCTTGAACTGCACAAAATGGCCCGAATTAAAAAATGTATATTCTGCTAAGGCTGAAGTGAAACTGCCTTTACAAAACCTCCACACAATCTACAAAACCTCCAGACAGTTTCACTTCAGCCTTAGCAGAACATACATTTTTTTAATTCGGATCATTTTGTGCAGTTCGAGGAAGCAACAGCCATATAAAATTTTCTCTGGAAAGTTCACTGATTCTAGGCTGTGTAATATCAGTTAGGGGCACAAAAAAAGCTTCGTTAGCAACACAAAAAAAGCTAGCAAAATAATGTTTCTAAGAGCTGAAATCATGAATACAGGAAATTTTTTTTTTTTTTTTTTTTTTTTTTTTTTTCTTTCTGTAAAACTGTAATAAATAAAACAAATAATGATACGCTGTTGCTGTTGATAATAAGAAACAGTTGTTTAAATAAATCGCACCCCTATTAAATAGGTTCAGAAAAAGTTGTTACTGCAAATTCTAGAGCCATTTTCCCACTTCACAAATCAAAGAAAATGATTTGTTGACAATTTAATTAAGTAGCGTAAAGAGCGAGGTATCGATGTGGGGATACCCCCCCCCCCATATACATAATAATTTCTGATCGTTTTAAGTTTTGATGTTGTTCCTCACTTTCAGTTGAAGAAACCTGTTTTTTTTCTGATCTTTTTAAATAAAGCCGGGAAATCCGGCTTCCCTCTCCATGGAAAATTTCTTCCCGTCACGGTGGATCCCTCATTTAAAAGTTCTTTCTATATAAAATAGTCCCCCCAGACATTCCCATTCTAGCTGAAAATTACTCCCGGAAAATTTCTTGTGGACGATTCTAGCTGAAAATTTTTTCATAGCCCACTTTAATTTGAAAAAGACTTTTTTTTCTGATTGTTTTTAAAATCATGCTGTAAATTCTCCTCCATGGAAAATTCTTCCCACAATTTCTTTCCCCCGCCCCATAGTAGAAACATACTCTTGCAGAAAATTTCCTTTGGAGAATTTATTTTGTGGAAAACTCCCCCATGGAGGATTTCTTCCATGGAAAAATCCCCCTACCTATGGAAAGATAATCTAGACAGTTTCAATCCGGGTAAATATTTCCGTCGGACAATTCCCCATAATATCTCCACATATAAAACTGAGTTGGCAAAGAGAAAGTAAGACAAATAAAAAGACT
The DNA here is from genome assembly GCF_049724085.1 of Artemia sp. Qi Xiang Cuo. NCBI lineage: Eukaryota > Metazoa > Arthropoda > Branchiopoda > Anostraca > Artemiidae > Artemia > Artemia sp. Qi Xiang Cuo. Next base: position 24,633,554 of record NC_142801.1, read on the forward strand.
TTTATATAGGAATTCTGGCAAATTCCCCCAGTACAAAATTTCTCTTTGAAAGTTCACCACCAGGAAATTCCCTCTCCATGGAAAATTATTCCCGTAGAAAATCGTCATTTGAAGAAAATTCTCCCCCCTCCCCGAAAAATGTTTGTATACTTCCCAATAAGAAATACTATACATAAACAATGGGGGAATTTCATGACTTACAAACCTTTCCCCAGAGGCTGTGGGGGGGGGGGGGGGTATGTGATCCTCAAAGACATAGTCAATGGGCTTTTAAACTATACTGAACAAAATGGTTGTCTCAGAATTTTGATGGGATGACCTTTAGGAAAATTAAATAATAAAAAAAACAAGTTTTTTCAACTGAAAATAAGGAGCAACCTTAAAACTTAAAATGAACAAAAATTATTAAGTATATATAAAGGGGGTTGCCTCCTCTTCAAAACCTTGATCTTTTCGCTGAAGTTTTTTAGTACCACTAAAAAAGCTTCATGTTATCCTGGTTAAATGACCTTAGGGCCTTTAGAGTTGTTCTTAAATGTTATGGGCAAAATTCAAACTTTAGCAAAAGGAGCGAGGTGTTGGGAAAGGGGTGTAACTCGCGTAGCTTTTGATGGGTAAGACTAAACTTGATGAAACTTGTATATCTGAAATCAGTATATAAATCTGATTCTTTTGATATATCTATTGGTATCAACATTCTGTTTTTTTAGAGTTTCGGTTGCTATTCAGCCTGGTCACTCCTTACTTTCAGTTCGTTACCACGAACTGTTTTATTCCAAATATATACAAATCATTAAGTTTAGTGTTACCTATCAAAAGTAAGGAGCCCGAGAAAATTTGCCTGGTTTTCGAAAAGGGGGTGGGGGAACCACTAAAATACAATGAATCTTAATGAAAATCACACCATCAGATTCAGCGCATCCGAAAATCTTATTGTAGAACTTTCAAGCCCCCATCTTCAAAAATGTGGAATTTTGTATATTTTGCCAGAAGAAAGGTCACGGTGCGTGTTTATCTGTTGTTTTTTTGGTTTGTTTGTTTGTTTTTTTCCAGGGGTGATCGCATCGAACCAATTGTCCTAGAATATCGACAAAGGGCTCATTCCAACGGAAAGAAAAGTTCTAGTTTCCTTTTTAAGTGACAAAAAAGATTGGAGGGCAACTGGCCCCCCTCCCTCCCACCCTTTCAAACAATTTGTGGTAACGAACTGTACGTAAGGAGCGACCCGACTAAATAGTAACTGAAACTCTAAAAAACGGAATTTTGATACTGATAGATATATTAAAAGGATCGGCTTATTATGCTGATTTCAAATATATTAGTTTTATTACGTTTAGTCTCGCCCATAACGGGTAAGAGCCTGAGAAAATTTGCCTTATTGTCACGAAAAAGGAGAAAACACTCCTTAAAAGTGATAGAATCTTAATCAAAATCACACCATCAGATTCAGTGTATCAGAAGAGCTGTTGTAGAGATTTCGAGCTCCTATCTACAAAAATGGGGAATTTTGTATTTTTTGCCAGAAAATAAATCACGGATGCTTGTTTATTCATTTTTTTATTATTATTTTTTTCCAGGGGTAATCGTATCGATCCAGTGGTCCTAGAATATCATGACAGGGCTTATTCGAGCGATAATTGTCCTAGGTGAATATCCACTGGGATTGAATTTTCTAGAAGATATTTCCGTGGGGAGGGTAATTTTCCATGGAGGTGAGGCCAGATTTCTTGGCATTATTTACAAAACAATCAGAAATTAAATAAAAAATGTTTTTTCAACTGAAAGTAAGGAACAACATTAAAACTTAAAAAGAACAGAAACTAATATATAATTTGCCTCAGAAAATTTGCCTTATTTTCGAAAAAGGGGGAATAACCCCCTAAAAGTCATAGACCCCTAATGAAAATCACACCATCAGATTCAGTGTATCAGAGAACACTACTGTAGAGGTTTCAAGCTCCTATCTGCTAAAATGTGGAATTTTGTATTTTTTACCAGAAGAAAGGTCACGGATGCGTGTTTATTTGTTTGTTTTCTTGTTTGTTTGTTTTCCCAGGGGTGATGTATCGACCCAGTGGTCCTAAAATATCCGGGGAGGGCTCATTCAAACTGAAACTAAAAGTTCTAGGGCTCTTTTTAACTGACCACATAAATGGAGGGCAACTAGGCCCCCTCCCACGCTCATTTGTTCCCAAAGTCACCCGATCAAAATTTTGAGATAGGCATTTTGTTCAGTATGGTCAAAAAATATAATAACTATGTCTCTGAGGGTGACTTATTCCCCCACAGTCCCCGAAGGAGGGCTGCAAGTTATGAACTTTGCCCAATGTTTACATATGGTATTGGTTATTGGGAAGTATACAGACGTTTTCAGGGAGAATTTTCTCCGGTACGGGGGGGGGGTCAGGGGTTACGTGGGAGGATCTTTCCATGGAGGAGGTTTTCACGGGGGAAGGGACATTGCTATGAAGGGGGTGCCAGGGTTTCCCAACATTATTTAAAAAACGATCTGAAAATAAATTAAAAAAAAAAACTGAAAAACTTTTCAACTGAAAACTTTTCAACATCAAAACTTAAAACAAACAGAAAATGTTATATATATGATCGGGTTCGCCCCCTAGTCAATACCTCGCTCTTTACGCTAAAGTTTTTTAGTACTTTCATAGAGCTATTTATTCTAATTAACGGCCTTGTGATTAAGGGTCATTCATAAAAGATTGAAAAGAAATTTGAGCTTTAGCGTAAAGAGCGAGGTATTGACGGGGGGCAAACCTACCTAATATAGGTAATAAAATTATACGAATATAGAAACCTGGTTAATTTAAAATGTTCAGAAATTAAATAAAAAAAAGTCTTATTTTAACTGAAAGTAAGGAGCGACATTAAAACTTAAAACGAACAGAAATTATTCCGTATATGAAAGGGGATGTCCCCTCCTCAATGTCTCGCTCTTTATGCAAAAGTTTGACTCTTTCTCACAATTTTATTTTTTAGAACAATAAAAAACTTTAGCGTAAAGAGCGAGGTATTGAGGAGGGGACAGCCCCTTTCATATACGGAATAATTTCTGTTCGTTTTGAGTTCTATTGTCGCTCCTTACTTTCAGTTGAAAAAAAACTTGTTTTTTTTGTTTAATAAACATAAAAAGCCGATTCTTTTGATATATTAATTTAAAAAAAACTTTCCGAAAGATAAGTTTTTCAAAGAAAAGTAAAGGCCATTTTAAACTTAAGCTCAGTAAATACAAATACCTGTTAAAATTCAAACTCAAAACGACGAAAAATTACTATTAAAGGATAAATAAAACCCAAAACGAACAGAAGTTAAAGAAACAATCATAGCAAAAACATACACAAGTAATAATATAAATGAATAAATAGATCTTAAAGTGAGTAATGCTTAGAATGAATATGAAATCAAGCTCAAAACGAAAATAAAATATTTTCTTATTGAAATATAAATGAAACTTAAAACGAACAGAAATTAATAAACTTAAGGCTCCTGCTGCGTTGGGGGCGGCATAGAGAGCGTCGCAACTCTGCTCCTCCAGGCTGACCGGTCTGCTGCTATTAGTGGGGCCTCGTTGACAGCAATGTTAGCTATCTCAAGGAATTTGTTGAGGCTATCATTCCACCTTGTCTGAGGTCTGCCCCTCGATCGAAACCAGCCATTAGCTTTAGCGGCAAAATCGTAGACTATTCGGGCTGGGGCTGTCGTCGGCATACGCAGGAGGTGTCCGAACCATCTGAGAGTACGGTGCGCTATTTGGACGGAGAATGGCACTTGGGAGGTGAGTGCGAGCAACCTTGCGTTGCTTAAAAAATCGTCCCATCGAAGTCCCTCAATCCGACAGAGCTGTTTCGTCTGGCAGACGTCTCTCATGCTGAGGATTGTTGATTTGAGAAGCCAGGTTTCCGCTGCATAGAGGAGGACCGAGCTTACGGATGCATTATAAATTCGAATCTTCGCGCGCCTAGATATATGCGGCTTTCTCCAGAGATTGTTGAGCCTTCCGACGATAGACGAGGCATTTGAAACTCGGCTGCACACCTCTTCCTCTATAGAGCCGTATTAGACAGCACGGAGCCAAAATAAGTGAAGTTTTTTACAACTTCAACAGGAGCTCCGCAAACAGTTATGTTCACAGGGGGCGAGACTGGGCTTGAGGGCTCAATTGCCATTATCTTGGTCTTAAGCCAGTTTATTTTCAGCCCCACTTTTACTGCCTCTTCCTGCAGGACTTCCAGAGCGTCAGTCAACTGGTCGATTGAGTCAGCAACGAGACCAAGATCATCTGCGAAGTCAGCGTCCGTCAGAACGCGACCTCCAAACTGAAGAACAAACGGCAGGCGATTTGTTGTTCGTGTCATGACATGGTCTATCACGCAATTGAACAGTTCCGGGGTGGCGGCACACCCTTGTCGTACACCGGTTTTGATGCCGAATGTTGTGCTCCGTTTGTCGTTGACTTGGACGCAACCCACGGTCTCTTCGTAAAGCTTTTCAAACAACTTGCAGTATTTATCTGGTAGACCAGTTGATCGAAGTATCAGCCAGAGCGAGTTGCGATCCACCGAGTCAAACGCAGCGTTGAGGTCCACAAAGGCTACATATGCTTTCCTCCTGAATTCCTTCGTCTTCTCAATTAACTGGCGCATGGTAAAGAGTCGTTCGACAGTGGATCTCCCGGGCATAAATCCCGCCTGCTGGACTCTCCTCTTTCTTCTGGGGATACTCGTACATCTATCCAGCAGGGTCATAGCAAAGAGCTTTGCAGGCACTGAAAGTAGCGTTATGCCTCTGTAGTTCGAATAGATGCTCTTGCTCCCCTTTCTCTTCCATAAGGGCAGGATTATACCAGCTCGCCAGTCCTTCGGGATCCATTCTGTTCGCCAAACCACAGAAAACAGCATATGGAGCCAAAGTAGCATCGCCGGTCCGGCATACTTCAGGAGCTCAGCAGATATTCCACATACGCCTGCCGCTTTGTTTTTCTTCTAGCGTTTTACTACTGTGTAGATTTCTGATGACGTGAAAGGAGTTTCTGTGTCACTTGTCAGCAGTTCCTGGGTGCTGGCGGCTAGGCTGATGAATTGCTGGTCAATCTGCGCTACGGCTTCGGCGTTGAGCAGGCCCGAGAAGTGGTCTTTCCATCAACTGACCTGGGCAACTTCGTCACTGAGCGGCTGGCCATCCACAGAGACAACAGATGCAACCGAGGGGGCTATGTCGCCCGTTAGATCACGGAGATGCTAATAGAGACTGCCAACGTCACCTTTCTTAGCTGTACCCTCTAGCTCATATGCCTTCCTTTCCACAAACAGCTTCTTGTCTCGCTGTATCAGGTTGTTGCGGACACCATTAAGGCTTCTATGGGTTGGCATGTCACCGAGTAACCTCGCCTTGCGTCTCTGCTCTATGACGTCAAGCGTATCCGACTGAATCCACGCTTTATTAGCACAATTTTTCCGTCCAACATTTGCTGTCGCTGATTCCAGGACATTCTTTTTGAACGAGAGCGATGCGTCCTCACAACTTTCAAATGGCAGGAGTGCGTCGAAGCGGTTCGAGACATCAGTGGCATATTTTGACCGTATCTTCTGATCGCAGAGGCGAGAGACATCGATCTTGACTGGTCTTGCTTCTGATCGATGGGCTTTGAGCCTTAGTCGCATGTTAACGACGACGAGGCGATGGTCAGTGTTGCCAATCTCAGCTTCCCTATACATCCTGCAGTTACTGATCGAAGACCTCCATCTCTGTGACATGATGAAGTAGTCGATCATTTTTTTTGGTATGGCCGTCGTTGCTGTACCATGTATATTTGTGAATGTTCTTCCTTGCAAACATAGTATTCGTAATCACAAGATTGTGTATGCTGCAGAGTTGTAGAAACCTTAGACCATTGTCATTTAGGGAATCCGGAGTAACTGGTCCAATAACTTGTCGACATAAGTTGTGGTTGTCGCTCACAGTTGTATTAAGGTCACCCAGGAGAATGACATTATCGTATGGGGATATCTTAGACAATTCATTCGTCAGGGCAGAGTAGAAAGTGTCCTTTGTTTCGGTGTCGGCTTCGTTTGTCGGGGCATAACAAACAAGGACCGTCATTTTTCCTTGCTTGCGATTGAGTCGAGCAGTAGCGATTCTATCCGAGACGGAGACGGGAGTGAATGACAGTAGACACTTCTTGGATTTGTCATCAAGAACTAGTCCGACTCCATTTCTTCTGGTGGTTTTCTTGCCAGACCAGAGAAGGCGGTATCCCTCACCTATGGGATCATTTCCATTCCCGACCAGGTGGGTTTCTGTTTTTCAAGCAATAGAGTTGCGGAATCGCTTCAGTTCCATCGCCAGAAGCGTCTTAGCTCCGGGAAAATTTAATGTCAATACATTCCAGGTGGCAATTCGGAGGCCACCTTGGTCAAGAAGATTCAAACTCTGGTCATTTCTCAGTCCAGGGGCAAGCAAGGGTCGTGATGGGATAAAAGAAGGTTGGTCATCCGAGGCAGTTGCTAAGCTATTCGTTGCAATGGGTCTCGGGTGGAGGGTTGCAAGCCCAGCCAACCCTAGGCCTTGATTCTGATTAGAGCCAGGAATTACCTGGATACTGAGAATCCTGGGGTGGGCTCCACCCACCGCATTCGGTTGAGGCCACCCTGATCAGAGTGTTTAGTTAGGGGAAACCCCGTATCCAAAGGTACGTGGTCAGCACGTGATCATCAAGCTTGAGTCGAACAAAATCATTACAAACAAGAGTTTGGGTATGACCTCGTTCTCTCACTGTAAAAGTCTAAGACCTTTGGAACTGTAAAAGTCTAGAACTTTCAATTTTTAATCAAATGAACCCTCTATGAAGTTTATACGAGTATCCCTTTCATAAGAACATGCATTCCCTTAGGGCATAACTTAAAACGCCTTCCCCTGGGCCCTGGGGGTTTGTATTGACACCGGGGTTTTTCTTATCTGACCTTTGAACTATTTTTAACAAACTGTCTATCTCAAAATTTTCATCAGATGGGTTTGAAAAAAGAAGGCGTGCCGTGGGGGGGGGGGGGGGGGGCTAGCTTCCCTCGGATCTCTTTTGACTATTGAAAAGTGAGCTCGAACTTTTAATTTCCTATCAAATGAGCCCTCTCCGAATTTTATACGAGTATTCCTTTCATAAGAACCATATATGACCCAGGACATAACTTACAACGCCTGCCCTCGGGCCCTAGGGGGTTGTCGACACCTGAGTTTTTGTTATCTGACTTTTGAGAAATTTTTAACTTTATGCCAATATCTAAATTTTTATTGGATGCATTTGGGGAAAAAGAGGCGTGGGGGGGGGCTAGTTTCCCTCCAACCTCATTTGACTCTAAAAAACTGAACCAGAACATTCACTTTCCAATCAAATGAGCCAGTTCTGAAGGTTTTACGAGCATCCCTTCTATAAGAGCCACATATTCCCCCAGGGCATAACTTACAACACCTGCCCTCGGGCCCTGGGGGGCTGTGTCGACCCCGGAGTTTTTGTTATATGGTCTTTGAACTATTTAAAAAAAAAGCTACCTCAAAGTTATCATTGGATGGGTTTGAGGAAAAAAGGGAGTGGAGGGAGGGGGGGGGCTAGGTGCCATCCAATCTCTTTTGACTCTTAAAAATTGAACTAGAACTTTCAATTTCCAATCAAATCAGCCCTCTTTGAAGTTAATACGAGCATCCCTTCCATAAGACCCACATATGCCCCCAGGGCATAACTTACAAAGCCTGCTCCCGAGCCCTGGGGGGTTGTATCGACATCGGAAATTTTGTTATATGATATTTGAACTATTTTTAACAAAATAGCTATCTTGAAATTTTTATTGGATGCAATTGGAAAAAAGGGTTGGGGGGGGGGAGCTGGTTACCCTACAATATCTTTGGACGCTTAAAAAGTGAACTAGAACTTTCAATTTCCAATCAAATGAGCCCTCTCTGAAGTTTATACGAACATTCCTTTTTTAAGAACCATATATGCCCCCAGGGCATAACTTATAACCCTTGCCCCTGAAGACTGTGGGGGGAGTGTCCTGCTCAAACATATATTTTCCAGAACTTTCAACTACGTTGAACAAAATGGCTATATCAAAATTTTGATTGGATGTGGTTGGGGAAATGGTAGGCGTGGGAGGGGTGTTAGTTGCCTTCTAATCACTTTCGAATATTAAAAAGGGAACTAGCCATTTAAATCTCCAATCAAATGAGCCCTTTCTGAAGTTTCTATTACAACGCTTCTATACAAAACTTTATATGCCCCAGAGCATAACTTACAACCCTTGCCCTGAGGGCTCTGGGGGGGGTTGTTAACCTCAAAGACCTAATTTTCTGAATTTTCAACTACGTTTAACAAAATGGCTATCTCAAAATTTGGACTGGATGTGTTTGGGGAAAAAGTGGGCGTGACAGGGGGGTCAGTTTCCCTCCAATCACTGTCGTCTATTAAAAAGGGCACTAGTTCTGTGAATTTCCAATGGAATGAGTCCTTTTTGAAGTTTCTACGACCAAGCTTTCTATAAAAACCTTATATGCCCCCAGGGCATAACTTACAACCCTTGCCCTGAGGGCTGTGGGGGAGTGTCCTCCTCAAAAACATGATTTCTATCTGGAAATCAACTATGCTGAACAAAATGGCAATCTCAAATATTTGATTGGATGTGTTTGGGGAACTGGTGGGAATGGAAGCGGTGTTAGTTGCCTTCCAATCACTTTTGACCCTTAAAAAGGGCACTAGAACTCTCGATTTCCAATCTAAGCAGCCCCCTTTGAAGTTTCTATGACGACCCCTTCCATATGAAGTGCTTCTGGAAAAAAAATAATAAAATATTGGAGCCGCACGGCCTTTACTACAGGCAACGCTATAGCGTTGCCTCTGATCTATTTATATCAAAATTCCGTTATTTAGAGTTTTGGTTGCTATTGAGCCGCATCGCTCCTCATTTACAGTTCGTTACCACGAACTGTTTGATTTTGGTTGAATCTATATCTTTATTAATTAAAAAAAACTTTTTCCACCAAATAAGTTTTTCAAAAAAAAGTAAAGAACTCCATTAAACAAAAAATGAACAACAAACATACAACTACCACAAATCAGTATCAGTAAATAAATAAAACCTAAAACAAACAGAAATTAAAATAAATAACAGAGTCAAACTCAAAACGACAAGAAATTAATGAGTAGGGTTCTAAACCCCTTGCTTTCTAAAAGCCAGAATATAATTCGTACTTTACTGAAAAAAAACTCAAATGAATCAACTGAACAAAAAATGTGCATTATCAATTTAATATACACATGCTGATATTTATTCCTTAAAATCTTAATTAATTTTTTATTTCTTAAAGTTATAAAAATGAAAACATTTAAAAGAATTTTTTCAGTAAAGTACAAATTATATTCTGGCTTTTCGAAAGCATAGGGTTTTAGAAACCTGCTCTTATTAATATCGTCTCGTTTTGAGTTTGACTCTGTTATTTATTTTAATTTCTGTTTGTTTTGGGTTTCATTTATTTATTGATGCTGATTTGTGGTAGTTGTATGCTTGGTAGATTATTTGATTCTATTTCAGTTCATTTTTGGTTTAATGGAGTTCTTTACTTTTTTTTTGAAAAACGCATTTTGCGGAAAATGTTTTTTTAATTAATCTCTGTTCGTTTTATATTTACATAATCTTTTTCAGGGAAGAAAACTGAGCCTCTTCTGAAGTTAAACAACCATCCCTTCCATAAAAACCTTACCCTCTGGGCATAAATTACAACCCTTACCCCTAATCTCTGGGGTTTATTTCATCTCCAAAGGCCTTGTTATATGATATTTAGACTATTTTGAATAGAATGGCTATCTCAAAATTTCTATTTGATGCATTTCGGGACAATACGACGTGTGTCTGTGTGTGTGGGGGGATAGCTGCCCTCCGATCACTTTGACTCTTAAAAAGAGCACTGCCGCGTCACTCCAATCCAATGGGCCCCCTCCGAAGTTTATATGACCATGCTTTCTATAAAAACCTTATATGCCCCCAGGGCATAACTTACAACCCTTGCCCTCAGGGCTGGGGGGATTTGTTATCCTCATAGACATAATTTCCAGATCTTTCAAATACGTAGAACAAAGTGGATATCTCTAAACTTTGATTGGAAGTATTTGAGGAAATGATGGGCGTGGAGGGTGGGGGTGGGGGGAATCTGCCTTGTGTTCACTTTCAACTAATAAAAAAGGCACTAGCCCTTTCAATTTCCAATTGAATGAGCCTTTTTGAAGTGTCAATGACAACGCTACCTGTAAAAACCTTATATACCCCAGGACATAACTTACTACCCTTTCCCTGAGAGGTGTGGGGGGTTTTTTCATCTTCAAAAACATAATTTCCAGAACTTTCAACTACGTTGAACAAAATGGCAATCTAAAAATTTTGATTGGATGTGTTGGGGAAAATGGTGGGTGTGAGAGGGAGTTCAGTTGCCCTCCAATCAGTTTCGACTATTAAAAAGGGCACTAGCCCTTTCAATTTTCAATCGAATGAGCCCTTTTTGAAGTTTCTACGACAACGCTTTCCATAAGAACCTTATATGCCCCCAGGGCATAACTTACAACCCTTGCTCTGAGGGTTTTGGGGGGCTGTCATCCTCAAAGACCTAATGTCCAGAACCTAAACTATGTTGAACAAAATGGCTATCTCGAAATTTTTAGGAAATGGTAGGCGTGAGAGGGGGGTTAATTGCCGTCCAATCACTTTCGACTATTAAAAAGGGCACTAGCCACTTCAATTTCCAATCGAATGAGCTCTTTTTGAAGTTTCTACAACAACGCTTTCTATAAAAAGCTTATATGCCCCCGGGGCATAACTTACAATCCTTGCCCTGGGGGTTGTTGGGGGGGATTGTAATTCTCAACGACATAGTTTCCATAACTTTCAACTACGTTGAAAAAAATGGCTATCTCAAAATTTTGATTGGATGTGTTTAGGGAAATGGTGGACGTGAGAGAGGAGGTTAGTTGCCCTTTAGTCACTTTCTACTATTGAAAACGGAACTAACCTTTTCAAATTACAAACGAATGCGCCGTTTTTGAAGTTTCTTTGACAAATCTTTCTATAAAAACCTTATATGTTCCCTGGGCATAACTTACAACCCTTGCCCTGAGGGGTTTTTCATCCTCAATGGTGGAGTTTGGGGGGTTTTTCATCCTCAAAGACTTAATTTCTAGAACTTTCAACTACGTTGAAAAAAATGGTTATCTCTAAATTTTGATTGAATTGGTTTGGGGAAATGGTGGGCGTGAGAGGGGGTTTAGTTGCTCTACAATCACTTTCGACTATTAAAAAGGGCACTAACCCTTTCAGTTTCCCTCCAAATGAGCCCTTTTTTAAGTATTTACGACAACGTTTTCTATAAAAAACCTTATATGCCCCCAGGGCGTAACTTACAACCCTTGCCCTGAGGGCTGTGAGGGGAGGGGGTTGTCATCGTCAAAGACCTAATTTCCAGAGCTTTCAACTACGTTGAACAAAATGCCTATCTCAAAATTTTGAATGGATGTGTTTGGAGAAATGGTGGGCGTGAGAGGAGGGTTAGTTGTCCTCCAATCACTTTTGACTATTAAAAAGGGCACCAGCCCTTTGTATTTCCAATCGAATAAGCCGTTTTTGAAGTTTCTACTAAAACATAAAAACCTTATGTGCCCAAAGGGCATAATTTACAATCCTTGCCCTGAGGGCTGTGGACGGAGTGTCCTCCTCAAAGACATAATTTCCAGATCTTTCAACTACGTTAAACAAAATGGCTATCTTAAAGTTTTGATTGGATGTGTTTGGGAAGAAGCTGGGCGTGGAAGGGGTGTTAGTTGCCTTCCAATCACTTTCGGCGATTAAAAAGGGCACAAGCCTTCCAATTTCCAATCAAATGAGCCCTTATCGCTGTTTCTACGGCAACTCCTTTGATGCGAAGTGCCGTGGTCTAAAAGAAACAAATAATAATAATAATACATTGTGCCAACATCGTTCTTTACTTAGGCAACGCTATTGCGCTGCCTATGATATCCTAAATTTAGGTTTCAAACAGAGAAATGATGTGATAAATATACCTGCTAAACTAAAACCAAATGTAAACTAATTTCACCAAGCGGTACCTAAGAGCTATTTAGGTTTATAATACATTTTTAGTTGCTATATTTTGCATCCAAAAGTGCTGATATCTAGGATAAACTAACTGTGAATATAAGCCAAGTCTTGTAATGTATGTCAGAATCATGGGGAGGGGGCACCAGATGACTCCCCTCGAAAGTCCGAAATTGAAAGATTTTACTGTTTACCACTATTGTTCAAGCCGGTTATTGTACTCAGGGGTAGAATTCTTCTAGATTCTTAGACTTCTTAAATTTTTGGACTCATGAGAGACCCTGCAGAAAAAACAAAGTACAAATAAACAGATTTTATATGTGTCTGTGTCTGTACTGATTAACTTAACAAGATGATTAACTTAACAAGAATTAGCTGAGTTGAATTCCTTACGAAAGCCCTGATTATCGACAAAATAGAATATTGCTTTGACAAAGTGAAAAGTTCACGTTTCGTTATAGAATTCGCGAGTTATGTATTTTTCAAAATGTAAGGGGGGGGGGGGTAATTTTTTATCTGCCTTTTCAATGAAAATACTGAAAAAAGTTTTTAAATAGAACTATCAGAAAGAAATATTCTTCAAAACCTTGGGAGGGAAATAATTGCCCATGCCCTCCCACCGATTGATGGGCATGCAAAAGAAGACAAAAATGACTTATAAAGGATGGAGACTCCCAATTAAATCTTCTATTGGCAGGCCCGCAGCTAGGTGAGAGACGGAAAACTCCGCCCGCCCCCCCATTCAAAATGCCACCTTGGAATATAGCTTATATTTTTAGTACAATTTTGTTTATGTGTGAACATTTGTTCGTACACTGGACGATTTTGTCTGAATTTCATTATACCCCCCCCCCTAGCTCAAAACCCAAGATGCACCTCTGTCTATCGATAACGCTATGGTAACATTTGTGCCTCAAAAATGAAAACTGCTTTGACGGTTTTGTCGAAAATGGTTAATGCTATAAAAATCAGTAAACCCCTCATTGTCGCCAGTTGCCTGTACATGTTTGGCTCCAGTAAGTTCTTACTTAAGAACAAGTGGAACTTTAGTGTTGTGAGTACAATATTTCTTTCTATGTTAATGTCTTTCTGTTTTACTTTATGGTTTTGTATATAAGCTAAGTTGTGTGTGTTTTAGGTTTTAATGTCGCTATTAACTTTTATTTGAAAAAATCTGTTTTCACTTTTATGCTTCAAAACCTATGAATGCTTCAAAACGTATGAAGTCCTTGGAAAATCCGTACAAAAAGTGTCTTATTTAATAGATGACTTTTACGGTCACTTCTACGTTGTCTCAGTCTTTTGGTTTTCATATAACTTTAATTATTAAATTTTATAAGGGTAAATATAAATTTTGCAATTGCAGCACTATGGAATATTCTAAAAGAAATAAAATTGATATATTTATTTTAATTTTTCATTGTTGTTACTAGACTGTACTTTCAGCTGCTTTTATTTATTTTTCGGTCTTTTATTGGCGCCATGAGATCGTTTTTGCACAAATGTGGCTCATAACAAGAAATAGTAAATATGACAATCGTGATGTTGCTTCTATCGACATAAAGTTTTTCCTATAATAGCTGTATAACAATCTTAATAAATGTCCACAAACCAGTATTTATAATATAACAAAAAGTTTTGTTCAAATGCTTTTAGTTTAATAGGAAATCAAAAAAAAAGTAGTTATGGAAAACTTTGTATCTGGCATAAACGGGACTCATGATAACGTTAAGGTTAATGTTAACGTTTTTTATTTAATACATTAAAGTTAGGTACATTAACGTTAAGTACATTAACGTTAATAAGTAACGTTAATAACAGTAACGTTAAGGTTTATTTAATTTGGCAAACCAAATAGCTTTGACTGCTAATTAAATTGTGAGTATTTATGTTGTGACGTCTTATATTAAGACTGCAATGTATGTTGCTTTTGTGAGCTGTTTTTATAGAAGTGAAGCGAGCATTTTGCTCAAAATTTGCTCATAGCAGGAGATAGTAAACTTGGTATCTAATTCATTAATCTATTCTATGAAGTTTTTGTTTATGAGATTTTTTGTTATCCCTAATATACTTCGAAAAACCGGCAGTATGCAGTGTATTTAAACGCTTTGTTCAACCAAACTTATTAACATTAAATATTTTCCAGCTAAATGAGTAGTTGAGCAATATAAGTTAAAATATACACAGACAATATTGCTTCTGTAAAACTGCCCTTTACATTTATATGAATAAGGATATATCATATGTTTGTGGCTAGATGGAAATAATATTTATTCAACGTTTATTGTCCAATCTTGCTATCTAGAACTTTTTACATCAAGGAGGCACACTTGTGCCTCTATAAAGAGGCGACCCACCACAATGTTAAGCGATTTCAGGTCCTAGAGGTTGCAAAGAGACGGCGGCAATCGCATTTTGTAGCCAAAGCTCAAACTAAGAAACTTACAAAATTTCATTCTCTTCTAACTTTATCTTCATGGGGTCTACTGGGCAGGAAGTTTGGACCCTCCCACCCGAGCCCCGCTGTAACGTGGTCCAATTGGGCTGAAATTTAGAGGTTAAGATTTGCGAGGGCCCGGGTGCTTATCCTCGAAATTTCAGCTCAATCCGATCACTCCTTCCCTGTTTTCAAAAAACCAAATATAGCCACTTAAAATTCATCATCATTTCTTTTTTTTTCTTAGCCACGCCTACAGGCCACAGTTGGCAACGGAAAAGGTTGAATGAGGACTCATTCGAAGCAGAATTCGACCTGTTAGGGCCTTTTGATATTTTCAGACCGAAAAAATTATCCCCCGAATTTACATTTACGAAAAACCTTAGTTTTTTCAAATAATACAGATAAAGAGGTTAGACATGCTTTGTTATGAAAATATCTGCGCGTCAATTTTCATAACAAAGCATGTCTAACCTGTTTATGTGTATTATTTGAAAAAAACTACGTTTTCTAAAGAGTTAAAGAGGCTGAGTTACAAGGTCAACCCTTAAAACGTACAGGGATTAGGAGGCACAGTTGGGGGGGCTGTTAAAGAGGCTGAGTCACAAGTTCGAACCTTAAAACGTACAGGGATTAGGAGGCACCCTGTACGACGTGATTTGAGTATTCAGGAATTAAAAGCCTTAACACAAGAATGTTGAAGAGCGGGGGTTTGGGGGGCGGCAGCCCCCCAACTTCAACTCCTGACACGATCAGCTAACAGTTAGTCAAGCAATAATAAGTAATAAACTGTACAAAAACGTGCAGAAATTATTTGAAAAAAACTACGTTTTCTAAAGAGTTAAAGAGGCTGAGTTACAAGGTCGAACCTTAAAACGTACAGGGATTAGGAGGCACAGTTGGGGGCTGCCGCCCCCAAACCCCGCTTTCGCAGCCTTTAAATAAAAAAATTTTAAACTGAAAGTAAGGAGCGACATTAAATCTTAAAACGAACAGAAATTATTCCGTATATGAAAGAGGCTGTGCCCTCCTCAACGCCTCGCTCTTTACGCTAAAGTTTTTATTGTTTAAAAAAAGAGTTGTGAGAAAGTCAAACTTTAGCGTAAAGAGCGAGGCGTTGAGGAGGGCACAGCCTCTTTCATATACGGAATAATTTCTGTTCGTTTTAAGATTTAATGTCGCTCCTTACTTTCAGTTTAAAATTTTATTTTTTTTTTATTTAAAGGCTGCGAAAGCGAGGGGTTTGGGGGCGGCAGCCCCCCAACTGTGCCTCCTAATCCCTGTACGTTTTAAGGTTCGACCTTGTAACTCAGCCTCTTTAACTCTTTAGAAAACGTAGTTTTTTTCAAATAATTACATATAAACCTCATTTTACTCATTTTGCTTTTTGTTATCCTTTATCAGAGGCAACGCTATAGTGTTGCCTATAGTAAAGGCCATACGGCTCCAATGTTTTATTAAATTTTTTTTCCAGAGGAACTTTATATTGAAGGGGTTGTTGTATAAACTTTTAAGGGGGCTCATTCGATTCGAAATCGAGAGTTCTAGTGCCCTTTTTAAGAGTTAAACGTGATTGGAGGGTAACTAGTCCCCCCCCGTGCCCTATTGTCCCCAAATACATCCCATAAAAGTTTTTGGGGTAGCCATTTTGTTCAAAATAGTTCAAAGATCATATAACAAGACTTCGGGGTCGACATAACCCCCAGGGCCCAGAGGCAGGCGTTGTAAGTTATGCCCTGGGGGGCAAATATGTTTCTTATAGAAGGGATGCTCGTGAAGACTTTAGATAGGGCTAATTTGATTGGAAATTAAAAGTTCTAGTTCACTTTTTTAGAGTCAAAAGAGATCGGAAGGCAAATAGCCCCTCCCCCTCACCCCCTTTTTCCTCAGTTGCATCAGATAAGAATATAAATAAATAATTTGAATTACAAATTATTCAAAGGTCAGATAACAAAACTCCGATATCGACACGCCCCCCCCCCCCCCCTCCCCGGGCCCCGGGGCAGGTGTTGTAAGTTATGCCCTGGGGGTATGTAAGGTTGTTAAAGAGGGCTCGTTTGATTGGAAACTGAAAGTTCAGTCCATTCTTTATAAGTCAAAAGTGATCGGAATTTAGCTATCCCCTCCCTCGCCCTTTTTTACTCCAAATGTATCAGATACAAATTTTGAGATAGAAATTTTGTTAAAAATAGTTCAAAGTTCAGATAACAAAAACTGCGGTGTCGACAAAGCCCCCAAGGGCTCGGGGGCTGGCGTTGTAAGTTATGCCCTGGGGTATATATGGCTCTTATGGAAGGGATGCACGTACAAACTTCAGAGAAGGCTCATTTTTTTTGGAAAGTGAAAGTTCTAGCTCACTTTTTAGGAGTCAAAAGAGATCGGTGGGTAACTAACCCTCCCCTCCACGACCTTTTTTCCCCAAATGCATCAAATAAAGATTTTGAGACAGCTATTCTGTTAAAAATAGTTAAAACGTTAGATAACAAAGACTCTGGTGTCAACAAAAACCCCCAGGGACCGGGGGCAGGCGTTGTAAGTTACGCCCTGGGGGTATATATGGTTTTTATGGAATAGATGCTCGTATATACTTCAGAGACGGCTAATTTTGTTGGAAAGTGATAGTTCTTGTTCACTTTTAAGAGTCAAAAGAGCCTGAGGGGCAACTAACACCCCCCGCCCTTTTTTCGTAAATGCATCAGGTAAAAATTTTGAGATAGCTATTTTGTTACAAATAATTAAAAGGTCAGATAACAAAAACTCTAGTGTCGACACAACCCCCCAGGGCCCGGGGGAAGTCGTTGTAAGTGTATGCCCTTTGGGCATATATGGCTCTTATGGAAGGGATGCTCGTATGAACTTCAGAGAGGGCTCATTTGATTGGAAATTGAAAGTTCTTGTTCATTTTTTAAGAGTCAAAGAGATCCGGTGGGCTATTTGCCATTGGAGCCATACGGCTCCAATGTTTTATTATTTATTATTTTTTTTTTTTTTTCAGAGGCACTTCATATGGAATGAGTCGTCGTATAAACTTCAAAGGGGGCTCATTCGATTGGAAATCGAGAGTTCTGTTTCTCTTTTGTAAGAGTCAAAAGTTATCGGAGTGCACCTAGTTTCCCCTCGTCCTTTTTCCCCAAATGCATCCGATGAAATTTTGAAGTCGCCATTTTGTTAAAAATAATTCAAAAATCATATAACAAAAACTCCGGGGTCGACACAAGCAACCTGGGCCCGGGGGCCGGCAATGTAAATTATGCCCTGGGGGCATATATGGTTCTTATGATTCAGTTCACTTTTGAAGACTCAAGAGAGATCGGAGATTAACCAGCCCCTCCCCCCCCCCTCCACATCCTTTTTTCCCAAATGCATCCGATAAAATTTTGGAAATATCCATTTTGTTAAGAATAGGTCAAAGATCGTATAACAAAAACTCCGATGTTGACACAACCCCCAGGGCCCGGGGGCAGGTGTTGTAAGTTATGCCCTGGGGACATATATGGTTGTTAAGAAAGGGATACTCGTATAAAATCAAAGAGGGCTCATTTGATTGGCATATATAGTTCTTATGGAAGGGATGCTCGTATAAACTTCGGAGAGGGCTCATATAATTGGAAATTGAAATTTCTAGTTCACTTTTTTAGAGTCAAAAGAGATCGGAGGGTAACTAGCCCCCCCCCCTCCAAGCCCTTTTTTCCTCAAGCCCATCCGATAAGAACTTTGAGATAGCCATTTTTTTAAATAGTTCAAAGATCATGTAACGAAAACTCCGGGGTCAACACAACCCTCCAGGGCCCGAGGGCCGGTGTTGTAAGTTATGCCCTGGGGGAATATATGGTTCCTGTGGACCCTCAAATAGTTCTTGTGGAAGGGATGCTCGTAAAAACTTCAGAGAGGGCTCATTTGATTGGAAATTGAAAGTACTAGTTCAGTTTTTGAGAGTCAAAAGAGATTAGAGGGCAACTAGCCCCCCCCCCACGCCCTATTTTCCCCTAGTGCGTCCGATAAAAATTTTAAGATAGCCATTATATTAAAAATAGTTCAAAAGTCAGATAACAAAACTCAGGTGTTGACACCCCCCCTCCCCGAGCCCGGGTGCAAGCGTTGTAAGTAATGCCTTCTGGGCATATATGGTTCTTATGAAAGGGATACTTGTATAAACTTCAGAGAGGGCTCATTTGATTGGAAATCGAAAGTTAGAGTTCATTTTTTAAGACTCAAAACAGATCCGAGGGCAACTAGCCCCCCCCTTCTCGCCTTTTTTTCCAAACCCATCCGATGAAAATTTTGAGAAAGCCATTTTGTTAAAAATAGTTCAAAGGTTGAATAAGAAAAACTCCAGTACCGATACAACCCCCCAGGACCCGGGGACAGGCGTTCTAAGTTATGCCCTTTGGGCATGTATGGTTCTTATGAAAGGGATTATCGTATAAACTTTATAGAGGGCTCATTTGATTGAAGTTGAAAGTTCTAGTTCACTTTTTAAGAGTCAAGAGATCAGAGGGTAACTATCCCCCCCCCCAGTACCTTTTTGCCCCAAACCCATCCGCTACAAATTTTGAGATAGCCTTTTTTTTAAAATAGTTCAAAAATTTGATAACAAAAACTCAGGTGTCGACACAACCCCCAGAGTTAATTGCCGGAAAAATAAAAAGGGCATTGATAGAAAATACCACTAAGGAATATAAAGATGAATCGATGAAAAAGAAAGTGCCAGCAAACGTTACTACCATTGATCAAACAGTCAATGAACCAAATAGCGTTGTAAGTGTTGTCCTGGGGGCGTATATGGTTCTTATGAAGGGGATGCTCATATAAACTTGAGAGAGGGCTCATTTGATTGGAAATTGAAAGTTCTCGTTCACTTTTTAAAAGTCAAAAGGGATTGGAGGGTAACTAGTCCCCCTCCCCCTCCATGCCCCATTTTTCTCAAACCCACCCGATAAGATCTTTGAGAGAATCATTTTCTTTAAAATGGTTCAAAGACCGTATAACGAAAACTCCAGGGTCGACACAATCCTTCAGGGCCCGGGGTAGGTGTTGTAAGTTATGGCTGGGCGGCATAAATAGCTGTAATGGAAGGTATGCTCGTATAAACATCAGAGAGGACCCATTTGATCGGAAATTAAATTTCTAGTTCAGTTGTTAAGAGTCAAAAGAGATAAGAGAGCAACTGCCCCCCTTTTTCCCCAAAATACATCCAATAAAAATTTTGAGATAGCTATTTTGTTAAAAATAGTCCAAAGGTCAAATAAAAAAAAACTCCGGTGTCGACACAATCCTCCAGGGCCTGGGGGCAGGTGTTGTAAGCTATCCCTGGGGGCATATATGGTTTTTATGGAAGGGATTCTCGTATAAACTTCAGAGAGGGCTCATTTGACTAGAAATTGAAAGTTCTAGTTCACTTTCAAAGAGTCAAAAGAGATCGGAGGGCAACTGTCCCCCTCCACGCCCTCTTTTCCTCTTTAACCCATCTTATAAGAACTTCGGGTATAAAACTCCGGGGTCGACACAATCCCAAAGGGCCCGAGGGCTGGCGTTGTAAGTTATGCCCTGAGGGAATATATGGTTCTTATGGAAAGGATTCTCGCAAAAGCTTAAGAGAGAGCTCATTTGATTAGAAAATGAAAGTTCTAGTTCAGTTTTTGAGAGTCAAAAGAGATTGGGAGGTAAATCGCTCCCTCCCCTCCCATCCCTCGCCCTTTTTTTCCAAATATATCCGATAAAAATTTTGAGATAGCCATTTTGTTAAAAATAGTTCAAAAGTCAGATAACAAAAACTCAGGTGTGGGCACAACCCCACAGAGCCCGGGGGCAGGCGTTGTAATTTATGCTCTGGGGGTATATATGGTTCTTATAAAAAGGCTGCTCCTATAAACTACAGAGAGGGCTCATTTGAATGGAAATTGAGAGTTCGAGTTCACTTTTTAGGAGTCAAAAGAGATCCGACGGCAACTCCCCCCCCCCCCCCCCTCCCGACGCCTTTCTTTTGAAAACCTATCCGATGAAAATTTTGAGATAGCCATTTTGTTAAAAATAATTCAAAGGTTGGAAAAAAAAAAAAACTCCGGTGTCGATACAGCCCCCCAGGGCCCGGGTGCAGGCGTTCTAAGTTATGCCCTGAGGGCATGTATGGTTCTTATGAAAGGGATGCTCGTATAAACTTCATAGAGGGCTCGTTTAATGGTTGAATTTCCAATCGAATGACCCCTTTTTGAAGTTTCTACGAAAATACTTTCTATAAAAACCTTATATACCCCCAGGGCATAACTTACAACCTTTGCCTTGAGGGGTTTGGGGGGGGGTTTCATCCTCAAAAACATAATTTCCAAAACTTTTAATTGAAAAAAAATGGCTATCTCAAAATTTTGATTGTATGTGTTTGGGGAAATGGTGGGCGTGAGAGGGGGGGTAGTTGCCCTCCAGTTACTTTCGACTATTAAAAAGGGCACTAGCCATTTCAAATACTAATTGAATTAGCCCTTTTTGAGGTTTCTATGACAACGCTCTCTGTAAAAACCTTATATGCCCCCAGGGCATAAATTACAACCCTTGCCCTGAGGGCTATGGGGGGGGGTTGTCATCCTGTAAAATCTGAAGTTTCTACGACAAGGCTTTCAATAAAAACCTTATATGCCCCCAGGGAATAACTTATAACCCTTGCCTTGAAGACTTTAGGGGGAGTGTCCTGCTCAAAGATATAATTTCAGGAACTTCCAACTGCGTTGAACAAAATGGCTATCTCAAAATTTTTATTGGAATTGTTAGCGGAAATGGTGGGCGTGGAAGGGGTTTTACTTGTCCTCCAATCACTTTCGACTATTAAAAAGGGCACTAGCCATTTCCATTTCCAATCAAATGAGCCCTTTTTGAAGCTTCTACGACAACGATTTCTATAAAAACATTATATTCCCCCAGGGCATAACTTACAACTTTGCCTTGAGGGCTCTGGGAGGGTTGTCATCCTCAAAGACCTAGTTTCCAAAACTTTCAACTACGTTGAACAAAATCGCTATCTCAAAATTTTGATTGGATGTGTTTGGGGAAAAGGTATGCGTGAGAGGGGGGTTTGTTGCCCTCCAATCACTTTCGACTATTGAAAAGGGCATTACCCATTCCAATTTTCAATCGAGTGGCACTTTTCGAAGTTTCTACGACAATTCCTTCGATACGAAGTGCCCTGGTCTAGAAAAAAATGATACATTGTACCAACATCGTTCTCTAATTATGGAGCGCTATTGCGCTGACTATGATATTGTTACTTTGATACTAGTTTTGATACTTTGATGAACATTTGATTTTGAAGGAAAAAAATGTTTGATTTTGAAATAAGAAATTTTTAAAAACTTGAAACTTTTTGCAATCAAAAACGAACGAAAATCAATGAAAAAAATATTTCCGAAAAAGAAGTTTTTCACAGAAAAGTGAAGGCTATTTTAAACTTAAGATCAGTAGCTACAAATACATGTTAAAATTAAAACTCAAAACGACCAGAAATTACTATTAAAGAATAAATGAAACCCAAAACGAACAGAAATTAAATAAACCATCATTAATAAACAAACAAGTAATAATATAAATGAATAAATAAATCTAAAAGCGATTAATGCTTAAATTGAATGTGCAAATCAAGCTTAAAACGAAAAAAGAAATATTTTGCTATTGAAGTATAAATGCAGCTTAAAACGAACAGAAATTAAATAAACAATCAATGCAAATAAATATACAATAGATATTAATGTAAATGAAGAAATAAATCTTAAAACGAGTGAAACTTAAATTAAATATGCAAATCAATCTTGAAACGAACAAAAATCACTACAAACAAGAATTTGAGTATCGCCTCCCTCTCTCACTGTAAAAGTCTAAAACCTACTGCGTCATTGGCGCTTTACCGAAAACGGATTTTATTACAAATATTTTCTTTTGTACTTAATATTGAAAATAAATATTAAAATTAAAGTAACATTTTGAAGTGATGAGCTTTCAGCAATTAATATCATTATACAAAAAATATTCAGTTTAATTTATTTGTTCTTTCTAAAATTGTTCAAGACGAATATAGTTTCACTACAAACAAGAGTTTGGATTCTGCCCTTTTCCTTAACTGTAAAAATCGAAAGCCTACTGCGTCATTGGCACTTCACTGAAAACGAAGTATATTACAAATATTTTCTTTTCCAGTTCTTACAGCAATGAAAATGAAAATAAAATTACAGTGAAATAAAATATTGAACTGATGGATCTTTCAAAAACTAAGATCATTATATATCAAATATTCAATTTGATTTTGTTTATATTGTTCAAGACACATATAGTTTTCAGTAAAGCGCCAATGACGCAGTAGGTTTTTATACTTTTGCAGTGAGAGAAGGAGGGGATACCCAAACTCTTGTTTGTAGTTATTTCTGTTCGTTTTAAGCTTGATTTGCTTATTCAATTTAAGTTTCACTCGTTTTAAGATTTGTTTATTCATTTACATTAATATCTATTGCATGTTTGTTTGCATTGATTGTTTATTTAATTTCTGTTCATTTTGGGTTTCATTTGTATTTCAATAGCCAAATTTTTTTTCGGTTTAAGCTTGATTTGCATGTTCAATTTAAGCATTACTCGCTTTAAGATTTATTTATTCATTTATATTATTATTTGATGTATGTTTATTTTTTTATGTTTGTTTATTTAATTTCTGTTCCTTTTGCGTTTCATTTATTCTTTAATAGTAAGTTCTGGTCGTTTTTGAGTTTGAATTTTAACAGGTATTTGTATCAGCTGACCTTCAGTTTAAAATGGCCTTTACTTTTCTTTGAAAAACATCTTTTTGGAAAGTTTTTTGTAATTAATCCTTTTAAGTGTCAAAGCTTAAGCGTAAACATACTACTAATAGAGGCTGGAGGAGGGGGGGGGGCAGAGTAAGACTGAGGCTCATCCTTTACTCTCTAAGTAAAATAACCTAAATAAAGTACGGCTTGTACGGTCATGTCCTTACAACCTACCAAATCGTCTCTGGGGGAAGACTTTTTTTTGGGAATCTCCCGCGGATGTCTCTATTCTTATGTCACTTCTATTAAATACTTTTATGAAATTCGATAAGAAAATTAATCAAATTTATATTATCTATCTGCCAAGTTTCATTGTATTTCTAGGGTTTTTATTTTCTAATTCTGATTTTATTTGTGCATCCACCAAAATTATTTTCACTCGTGTGGTTTTTTCTACTTCATTTCACTCTAGCGTTACATTCTCGGTTATGAATGCCAACTTTTTTGCCCTTTTTCCTGGATGTTTTTTTTCAAGAACAAAGGAGAATTTACTATGAAATCATGACTGCTACTAATAGACGACAATTCCCTTATGATAATTCAAAAGGTGTTAGGTTACGAAAATAAATTGTAAGAAAGAGCGAACAAAGTGAAATTGCTTTGAGCGGTATGGTCTTTGATTATAGCCCACTTTTCTTAAGAGGAAAGTTTTCTTTCACACATTATTTTTTTCTGCAATTTGTTAACAAACTAATTCTTGAGGCATTTCTTTGACACAAATTTTGGTATCATAAGCTTCACTGTCTAAGATTTTAAGATTTAAGCTTCACTGAAAAAAAAGCTTCACTGTCTAAGATTTTAAGATTTAAGCTTCACTGAAAAAAAGTTTTTGAGACGGAGTCGGTGCAATAAAAAAATGAAATTTGGAATTGGAACCAGAGTTAGTAGTAATTTACTGCTAAAAGAGGCTTTTGTTACGTCTTTACAACTCGGACAAACATCTCGGTGGGGGGTTCAACCCTCAACTCCCGCTCTGGACACGGCCGTGGTTTGACTTTGACTTACTTGACTTAAGGCTCCTGCCACGTTGGGGGTGGCGTAGAGAGCTGCGCAACTCTGCTCCTCCAGGCTGACCGGTCTACTGCTATTAATGGGGCCTCTTCGACAGCGTTAGCTCCTCTTAACAATGAGTTTCAATTTTACTTGCTCCCTTTCCTTCCCTCAACACTACCTGAAGGTTTCGGTCAATCTTTCAAGCCATTAATTAAAAAAAAAAACTTTCCGAAAAATAAGTTTTTCAAAGAAAAGTAAAGGCACTTTTAAACTTAATCCCGGAATATATAAATACCTGTTAAAATTCAAACTCAAAACGACCAGAAATTACAATTAGAGAATAAATGAAAACCCAAAACGAACAGAAATTAAATAAACAATTATAGCAAAAACATAGAACAAGTAATAATATAAATGAATAAATAGATCTTAAAGCGAGTAATGCTTAGATTGAATATTTTTTAATAATGTTTTACCAAGTTTTGACAACTCTTTTAAATTTGCGGATGATTTGACATTACTGAACATTTGTCAAACATCTAATACTTTGAATGTTTCACTCGATTCACTAATCAAACAGTTCGTGGTAACAAACTGTAAGTAAGGAACGACCCGGCTCGATGGTAACCGAAACTCTAAAATACAGAATTTTGATACCAATAGATACATCAAAAGAAGCAAATTTTAATGTCGATTTCAAATATACAAATTTCATCAAGTTTAATTATACCTATCAAAAGTTATGCGCCAGAGAAAATTTGGCTAATTTTCGGAAAAAGGGGGAAAGACTCCTTAAAAGTTATTGAACCTTAATGAAAATTACACCATCATATTCAGCGTATCAGAGAACCCTATTGTAAAGGTTTCAAGCACCTATATGCAAAAATGAGTATTTTTGCATTTTTTGCCAGAAGAAAGATCACGGGTGCGTGTGTTTTTGTTTGTTTTTTTTTTGTTTTTTTTTCAGGGGTGATCTTTTCGACCCTGTGGTCCGTGAATATCGTGAGAGGACTCAGTGGAACGGAAATTAAAAGTTCTAGTGCCCTGTTTAAGTGACCAAAAAAAATGGAGGGCAACTCGGCCCCCTCCCACGCTCATTTTTTCCCAAAGTCACCCGATCAAAATTTTGAGATAGCCATTTTGTTCAGCATGGTCGAAAATTTTATAACTATGTCTTTTAGGATGACGTAATCCCTCGAAGCCCCCAGGGGGAGGGCTGAAAGTTATGAACTTTACCCAATGTCAACATATAGTATTGGTTATTGGGAAGATCACGGGTGTGTGTTTATTTTTACTTTTTTTTTTCCCAGGGGTGATCGTATCGACCCAGTGGTCCTAGAATATCGTGGGAGAGCTAATTGGAATGGAAATTAAAAGTTCTAGTGCCCTTTTTAAGTGACCAAAAAAAATGGAGGGCAACTAGGCCCCCTCCCACGCTCATTGTTTTCCCAAAGTCACCGGATTGAAATTTTGAGATATCCATTTTGTTCAGCATGTTCGAAAATATTATAAGTATATCTTTTAGGATGACTTAATCCCCCGAAGTTCCCGGGAGGAGGGCTGAAAGTTATGAACTTTACCCAATGTTAACATATAGTATTGGTTATTGGGAAGTATACAGTACAGACGTTTTCAGGGGAGATTTTTCCTGGTAATGATGGGGGGCGGGCAGGGATGTACGCAGGGAGGGGGGGCCTCCGGGCCCGGGCCCCTCCGAAATCTCACGATTTTTTTCATTTCCCATAATTTTTCTGATTTTTCTCACAGAATAATGGGTTTTATGGTTTTGCCCCCCCCCCCCGAAACAAATTCCTGCGTACGTGCCTGGGGTCGGGGGTTATGTAGGAGGATCTTTCCACGAAGGAAGTTTTCATGGGGGAAGGGACATTGATATGAAGGGGACGCCGGACTTCCCAGAATTATTTAAATAGAGATCAGAAATTAAAAATAAAAAACAAGTTTTTTAACTGCAACAGCATCAACATCAAAACTTTAAATGAACAGAAAATATTAAATATATTATTGGGCTTACCCGCTAGTCGATACCTCGTTCTTTAAGCCAAATATTTCTTAGTATTTTCATACGAGCTATCCATTCTCATTACCGTCCTTTGTGATTAAACAATCATTTTTAAATAATTGGAACAAAACTTGAAATTTCACTCAAAGAGCAAGGTATTAACTAGCGGGCGAACCCCCTAACATATGTATTCAAAATATATGAATATAGAAGTTCATTACGTAAGTTAATTCGTAAGTTACGTATATTTATTACTAATAAAAACGTTCGTAAATAAAATTAAACAAGTTTCGAGAAAGCCATTTAACCAAATAAAAGTAAATTAATATGCAAATTTTGTTTTGATTATTCAAGTACGGTGAGCCAAAATCAAAACCTGCATTAATTCAAAAACTTTCATAAATTAAATAAAAAAACAAGTTTTTTTAACTGAAAGTAAGGATCATTATTAAAACTTACAACGCACATAAAGTAGTCCGTATGTGGAATAGGTTTTTCCTTCTATCACATTTCAATCTTTGCGATAAAGTTTCAATTTTTTCTGACTATATTTTTTTTAAACAATAGAATACTTTGTCGTAAAGAGCGCAACAGTAAGGAGGAGACCGCCTATTCCCAGTACAGAATCGTTTCTTGGTGGTTTAAGTTACCTTTTCATTCCTGAATTTCAATTAAAAAAAACTTGTTTTTTTTTATTTAATTAACAATTTAAAGAATGATCTTGACAAAGTTAAACTCAACTTAAGCATACCCAAAAGCAGTTTCATGTTATTTTCTTTTTTTTAAATACACCCGCTATCAATAATTACCTTTGCATATCAAATTTAAATACTGTTAAGCTGTTTGGTGTGAAGTTGGACAACGACCTTCAATGGAACTCCCACATTTCCCACTTATCTAAGTCAGGTTATTTTCTCTTTAAATCTTTCTCTCTTCTCAAACGGTTCTCCATATCAATCCAAAACCTTAAAATAATTTATTTGTCTTATATAAGGCCATGTCTGGAATATGCTTGTCCTGTCTGGCACCCTGGGTTGACCAAAGAACAAAGTTCAAAATTGAAAGTATTCAAAAAAGAGCAATAAAAATTATTCTGGGGACGGCCTATACTACATACGATGAAGGTTTGGCTAGACTTAAACTTACTACAATGGAATCACGTCGTCACATCCCCACCATGAAGTTTGGTCACAAGTGCCTTAGTTCTGACTATCATCGACGTTTTCTCCCTCCCTTTAAAGAAAATCCCCCAGCCCTTCCTAATACAAGACTCAATGCTCGTAGAGCTCCAAATACCCAACTGGAGCTGTATCCCCAAATGATGACCATGAGGTACAAAAACTGTCCCCTATTTTGTCCCCTATTTTGTTTCCCATTTTGATAGTTGATCTAACTTTTGTTTTATGTTTATACCCTAACATCTGTTTTATTATTGATTCAATTTTTTGTTTTATGTTTATCCCATAACATTTGTTTTGTTATGGTAATTTTGACGTGCTTATGCTAGCTTTTGTGCTATTTTAGCCAATAAATCATGTTCTATTCTATTCTTCTAATATGAAAATAAAGCTTAAAACGAAAAAAAAAATTCCTATTGAAGTATAAATGAAACTTAAAACGAACAGAAATTAAACAAACAATGAATGCAAACAAACATACAATAGATATTAATTCAGATGATTAAGTGAATCATAAAACGAGTGTAACTTAATCTGAATATGCAAATAAAGCTTGAAACGAACAAAAATTACTACAATCAAGGGTTTGGGTATGACCTTCTCTCACTGTAAAAGTCTAAAACTACTGCGTCATTGACACTTTACTGAAAACCAATTTTATGACAAATAGTTTCTTTTGTACTTAATATTGAAATTAAACATTAAAATTATAGTAACATTTTGAACTGATGAGTTTTCAGCAATTAATATCATTATACATCAAATATTCAGTTTAATTATTAGCTCTTACTAAAGTTGTTCAAGACGAATATAGTTTCACTACAAACAAGTGTATGGATACTGCCTTCTTCCTTAACTTTAAATCATAGACAGCGCGATAGCGCTGCCTAAGTGAAGAACGATGTTGGCAAACGGTATTATTTTTTTTTTTTGGTTTCCATACCAGGGCACTTTGTATCGAAGGAGTTGTCGTATAAACTTCAAAATGGGCTAATTCTATTGAAAATTGGAGTGGATAGTGCCCTTTTTAATAGTCAAAAGTGATTTGAGGGCAAATATGCCCCCCCCCCCTGACGCCCATCATTCCCCAAAACACATCCAATCAAAATTTTGAGATAGCCATTTTGTTCAGCGTAGTCGATTTCCAGATAGAAAATATTTTTTTGAGGAAGACACTCCCCCACAGCCCTTTGGGCAAGGCTTTTAAGTTATGCCCCGGGGGCGTATAAGAACGATGTTGGCACAATGTATTATTTATTGTTTTTTCCTTTAGAGCAGAGCACTTTGTATCGAAGAATTTGTCGTAGAAACTTCGAAAAGGGCTCATTCTATTGGAAATTGGAGTGGCTTGGGCCCATTTTTATAGTCGAAAGTGATTGGAAGGCAACTAACACCCCTTCCATGCCCACCATTTCCCGAAACACATCCGATCAAAATATTGAGATAGCCATTTTGTCCAGCGTAGTTATTTCCAGATAGAAATTATATTTTTGAGGAGGACACTCCCCCACAGCCCTCAGGGGGCTGTAAATTTTGCCCTGGGGGCATATAAGGTTTTTAATGAAAGCGTTGTTGTAGAAACTTCAAAAGGGCTCATTCAATTGGAAATTGAAAGGGCTAGTGCCTTTTTTAGTAGTTGAAAGTGATTGGAAATTATATTTTTGAGGAGGAGACTCCCCCACAGCCCTCAGGGCAAGGGTTTAAAGTTATGCCCTGGGTTCATATAAGGTTTTTATAGAAGGTGTTGTCGTAGAAACTTCAAAAAAGAAACTTCAAAGGTTTTTATTGAAATCTTTGTCGTATAAACTTGAAAAAAGGCTCATTCAACTGGAAATTCAAAGGGCTAGTGCTCTTTTTAATAGTCGAAAGTGATTTAAACGCACCTGGCCTCCCTCTTGCCCCCACCATTTCCCCAAGAATATCCAATCAAAATTTTAGATTACCGTTTTACTGACCGTAGTTGAAAGTTTTGGAAATTAGGTCTTTAAGGGTGACAACCCCTCCCCCCAACAGACCTCAGGGCAAGGGTTGTAAGTTGTGCCCTCGGGGCATATAAGGTTTTTATAGAAATTGTTGTCGTAGAAACTTCAAAAGGGTTCATTCAATTGAAAATTGAAAGGGCTAGTGCTTTTTTTAATAGTTGAAAATGATTGGAGAGCGACTAACTCCCCTCTCGCGCCCATTATTGTCCCAAGCACATCTAATCAAAATTTTGAGTATAGATTTTTTCAACGTAGTTGAAAGTTCTGGAAATTAGGTCTTTTAGGATAATAACCCCCTCAGAGCCCTCAGTGTAAGGGTTGTCAGTTATGCCCTGGGGGCATACAAGGTTTTTATAGAAAGCGGTGTTGTAGAAACTTCAAAAAAGGGTTCATTCGATTGGAAATTGAGAGGGCTAGTGCTCTTTTTAATAGTCAAAAGTGATTGAAGGGCAACTAACCCCCTCTCACGCCCACCATTTCCCCAAACACATCCAATCAAAATTTTGAGATATACGTTTTGTTCAGCGTAGTCGAAAGTTCTGGAAATTAGGTCTTTTAGGATGATAACTCCATCATGATAAGCCCTCAGTGCAAGGGTGGTAAGTTATGCCCTGGGGGCACATAAGGTTTATATAGAAAGTTGTTGTAGAAATTTCAAAATGGGCTCATTTGATTGGAAATTGAAATTGCCCTTTTTAATAGTAGAAAGTGAGTGGAGAGTAATTAACACCCCTCTCACGCCCACCATTTCCCCAAACACATTCAATCAAAGTTTAGAGATAGCCATTTTGTTCAACGTAGTTGAAAGTTCTGGAAATTATGTATTTAAGGATGGCTAATTCCCCAGAGCCCCCAAGGCAAAGGTTATAAGTTATGCCCTGGGGGCATATAATGTTTTTATAGATAGAGTTGTCGTAAAAACTTCAAAAGGTGCTCATTCAATTGAAAATTTAGAGGGCTAGTGCCCTTTTTAATAGTAGACAGTGATTGGAGGGTAACTAATCCCCCTATCAGGCCCACCATTCCTCTAAACACATCCAATCAAAATTTTAAGATAGCCATTTTGTTCAACGTAGGAGAAAGATCTGGAAATTAGGTCTTTGAGGATGACACCCCCCCAGCCCTCAGGGCAAGGGTTTTAAGTTATGCCCTGGGGGAATATAAGGTTTTTATTGAAAAACCTAGTGCCCTTTTTAATAGTCGGACTTGATTGGAAGGCTTGACATTTTTATAGTAAAGATCGATTTGGGTATAATGTATTATTTTTTTGTTGTTGTTATTGTTTAGACCAGTGCACTTTGTATTGAATGAGTTGTCGTAGGAATTCGAAAAGGGCTCATTCGATTGAAAATAGAAAGGGCTGATGTTCTTTTTAATAGTCGAAAGTAATTGCAGTGAAACTAATCCCCCTTTCACGCCCACCGTCCCATTTGCCTTTATGTTTAAAAACTAAATGTTGCCATAAGATTAAATCAAAATGCACTGTGTTAATGCTAATTCCCAATAACGAATCTCACCAGTAGCCCAATAACGACTGAGGGTATTATGTTCAAACTTTTGGGGCTGCTTCTGCTCTTAAAATTTAACCAAATCAAAATAGCGTAAGTGTATCCAAGCTGTCAAAGAAAGTAAACAGATTTTTTTGCGAATGGTATCAAGTTTTCCATTTCAGGTCAACTAGAGGAGGTATGAAACTAAATTAAACACTACTATTTGTGTCCAGATTTTTAAAAGGGTGCATGTTGTTAAAAATTGTTGAAAACTTTTCTCCAGCATACAAATAGCATGCCAAACTATAAATTCTTTAAAAAAAATCGAAAAAAATTAAAGTATTATTTTCTTTTTCCCTGAAAAGACTATGTCAATATAAAATGAACAGAAATTAATTAAAAAACTTTTTACACAGAATAAGTTTTTCAAAGGAAAGTAAAGAACTCCATTAAACAAAAAATGAGCAAAAATCAAATCAAATAATCTACCAAGTCTACCAAATCTACCAATCTACCAAATAATCTACTTTACTGAAAAAAATACACATGAATGTGCATTGTCAGT
This sequence comes from Artemia sp. Qi Xiang Cuo, assembly GCF_049724085.1. Lineage (NCBI taxonomy): Eukaryota > Metazoa > Arthropoda > Branchiopoda > Anostraca > Artemiidae > Artemia > Artemia sp. Qi Xiang Cuo. Next base: position 24,665,172 of record NC_142801.1, read on the forward strand.
TTAACATGCATATACTGATATTTAGTAATCAAAATGTTAATATTATTTGATTTATTAAAGTTATAAAAGTAAAAACATTTATATTTTTTTAGTAAAGTGCAAATTATATTCTGGCCTCGGGAAGGCATAGGGGTTTTGAACCCAATTTATGATAATTTCTACTCGTTTTGAGTTTGACTCGGTTATTTATTGTAATTTTTGTTCGCTTTGGGTTTTATTTATTCATTGATGGTGCTTTTTGGTAGTTTTACGCTTGGAAGGTTATTTGACTTTGCTTCTGTCAAACAAAGAACAAAATTTGCAATTTACTGAAAAAATACAAATGAATGTGCATTGTCAGTTTAATATACATATGCTGATATTTAGTAATCAAAATGTTAATATTATTTGATTTATTAAAGTTATAAAAGTAAAAAAATTTATATTTTTTCAATAAAGAGCAAATTTTTGTTTTGGCTTTGGGAAGGCAGTAGAAAGGCCTCATGAGCTCGTGCCACGCACCCCTGCTGCCACCTACAACTTTTTTTAACACCAAATTTGGGCATAGAGTCATTAGGGAGAACACGTGGTGAATGGGGTCAATGACCTAAATTTTCAAGGTCGATGTTGTTGTTGTTGTTTTGTGCATGCTCTCAGCGAATGTCAAGGTCGATTTATTTGTTGTTGTTGTTGTAAGTGCACGCTCTCAGCGAATGTCAAGGTCGATTTATTTGTTGTTGTTGTTGTGGGCACGCTCTCAGCGAATGTCAAGAGTTTCCAGAAATAGGAAACAGTTAGATCACGTGTTTCCTTCTCAGCCAATCAGCGAGTCGGTTATATCTTCCTTCTCGACCAATCAGAGGGCTTGCTTACATATTAGCGGCGGAGGGAATATGAGGAAAGGATTTTTGCTATAGTTTTATTAGTCTGTGAATAGAATTCAAAGGAGTGAGAACAGTTTTGACTTTACTCATTTGGATATATATTTGTGTGTTGATGATGACGAGTGAAATGTTTACCCTCTTAGAAGTTGATAGTGGAGTTGATGGTAATAATACAAGAGCACCAAACATTGTGGTGGAAATCACGAAAGGATCACGGCTTTGTCTGGAATGGGATGCAGTATATGCAAGATATGTGATATCCTTGAGAAAATTTAAAATGGAGGGTCAATCATGTTTCACTGCAAAAGTTGATATAGCACATGTGAATAGACTTCAATGTGCTTTAAGTACATTGGTGAAACAAATCGAAGACAATAAACTGTATCGCTAATTGTACAAGCTCTGTATTATTGATGTTGTTATAATTATTCAATAAAACTGTTTCGAAATCGAAAATGTTCCATTTCTTTTCTGGTCAGGGCTAACTTTTAAGGGTCAGTTTAGAGTCAGCAGTCGGAGTGAAAGGACTGAAAAATGAAGAAATGTGAGAAAAAGAGAATTAGTTCAAATATAGTGTTTATGAAAAATCATTTGATTTTGGATGACGATATTCTAGAGTTATCTCTTCCACACAGGATATTCTTTCGTCAGGGAACACATGGCAGTATGATAAAGATTGAGTCACTCCCGTTGGACTATGGTATGAAACTTTTAAAATGTAACATAAGTGCTTATAGTCAATTTATTGATATATTAATTAGAACAAAGCAGAATCATATTGTGGATATACTTTTGAAAACATTGCCAATGGATTCAATGTAGATGGCTCCACCATTCGAAAGAGGTAACGTCACAGAGCTACTCCTCTCCCCCATTTTCCCTCATTGAATTTATGGAGCGAGGACGATCAGTTTCGTTTCTGTGAGTGAGTTGACATCGGAAACCGAAAAATGTTCTATACATGTCCACTATGCATGTACACTCTTGGCAGTTGGACTCAATGTGAGAATTGTACAATTATTGATGACTATAGTGAAAAGTGCGAATTATGTAATCCTAATAAATTACATAGAGGCTATGCTGTACAAATTAAAGGATGTAATTCATGTCTTGAAGAGGTTTGTGACTCTCACTCTAGAGGACATCTGTGCTCCAATTGTCACCATGATAAATATGATCAGTGTGATAATATTTATCCTGATATGAGTTGAAAGAATCCTAAACGTGATTTCAGCTTATTGCTACAAGATTGGTATCGTCGTGGATTTAAAATATTCTTGGAAGAGGAATCTGATTTACGATTCAACTGTTGGGCTAACAAGACAATTTGGTTTCTATGTCATTGCTGTGAAGACACCACTTACTATGACTATAAACCAAGTTATATTTATTTGGCAGTTACCGAATCTGATTCACCATTTGAAAACACTCTATGTGATATTGCTTCAAATAGACCGATTGAAACTCGTGAATTTCATAATATGAAGGCAAATAGTATTATTGACTAAACAAGGAGATATGACAAGAGTGAAGTTACATTGTACTGTAGAAAATGTGACCCTGACTTTGCAGTCAATCAAGATCAATATACAGTGAATCCAAATGATTTACCAGCATTAGTGGTTCACGACAGTTGCCTATACATCGATGAAGAAATCTAAAGTGAAGATTTAAAGACAATGTTGTATATATATGCATTTTATTAATAAACAAACTCACAAACATTTTTTAAGCACTTTACTCTTAGGGCACTGAAATCAATACTGTATAGGTCTGAGCGGATATTTTCCACTAGAAAGTAGTTCAGACGTGGATTGTCAACATAAATGTGGAGATACTGCTTGTAAGTATAGCCGCGACATCGGAACACAAAATATAGTAGTGCATGGAAGCCGCAGCTTTTAGTCGTTAGATCCTGCACCCTCTTCCGATTTTGAATAATAGTTTTCCCACTGCTCTCAATATAGTTGCTGATGTGGGGTGTGTAGAATGTATAGGGTAGACCAAGAGGATCAAAAAATTCAATCGTTTTCATTGTTTGAAAGATGCACAGCCAATGACCAGTATTCACAGTCGACGGACTGCTATTAACAATAATCAAGGTATTGTTGACACTTTGAATTTTTCCAAGAAAGTCCGAGGGTAGACAATAGGATTTGTACTGGGACATGTAGGTGTCCATATTAAACACATTGATTATCTGACTGGTGTTCATGGCGAGAAGTCTAGTAGAACACTGCTTTCGGGAGTGATTTCCAAATAGGTTTCATATTGATTTAGTGCGATTAGTGCAATACTCTCAGCCAATGGGTCGGCAAATGTACACTCTAAACGCACTCTCCCTGTACGTACTATACTCATATCCTGTGTACCTGACAAATCCAGTACAATGATACCATGTGTTTTAGCAAACATATCTTCAGTTATACCATTTTCAAATAGTTGCGAATCATGATCTAGGGTTTGCATGGTCAACTTGTACAATATTCTATAAGATTTATCAAAGAATAGATTTTAGAGTGGGATACCATTTACTTTGCAGACAAGAGACGAAAGTTCAAACATTTCGAATTTGTATGAGCATCCAGTCCACGACCCTATTGCACTAACGCTCTTTACAAATACCAAAGCGAGTTTTGACGGAATTTACTTTGCACACAATCTGAAGGGTGTTTTAAATTGATACATGCTGTTGACAACAGTTGGACTACAACTAACTGTAAATCATACGTGTCCCATGAATAAGTAGTAATTTTCCCATAGATCTATCTATTCAAGAACAACAAAAAAACAATATTTCATGGCAGCATTTATTTCGGCAATATGAAAACAAATATTTGTTCAACATGAACATTGATAACACTTTATGTACAATATAAATAAAAACACTTTTTGTCCATCAACAGCAATGACACTTATTGTCTTTAAACACTTTGTCCATGAAGAGCAACACATATTGTCTTTAAACACTTTTCTGTAATACAACATGAACACTTTTTTGTACAACAACACTTGAAAACAACACTTGAAAAAACAGAAAACACTTGAAAATTCTGAACTAGCACAGTTGAACATTATAGTGAATTTAAAGGTGGGGGCCCCCCCGGGGGGCCGCCGGGCCGAAGGCCGGCCGTGGGTGGGACCCCCCCCCCACCCCCGGGAGCTGCGGGGCGAAAATGGATTGTACACAATAGTTGTCGTCACTGCTGCTACAGGTTAGTTGAGTTTGGGTTAGTTGAGATTAGTTAATTTATGAACGGGTTGGTGATGGTTAGTTAATTTATGAAAGGTTGATGGTGGTTAGTGGTTGGGTTAGTTCAAGTTAGGTTAATTTATCCAGACCAAGTTGATTGCGATAGTCTATGCATTCAAATTGGTCTGAAATACGATAGTGGCCATGAGGCAGGACACTCACACCATTCTCGAGCACATAGACTTTGACGGATATACACGACATTGCATTCTTTTCCACTCTCACAGTATAATTTCTATACTGTAGAGAGCGAATTGCAAGCACTTGTGCTCTCGGCACTAGGCTACTTTCTACACAGTCTCTGTAGACGCTCATGTTGAAAATGCTCTTTACAAAATGTGTAGGCACCCCTTTACACGCCCTCTTTTCATCCCCACTATGAGTTTCAGCACAATAAACTTTGGGGCCCGGGAACACCCTCCTGGATATCAAATCACTCCCCGTCTCTGATTTTAACATTAATAGTTGGTTGGGGGCTTGAAGTTTCACCAACTCGGGGTAGAGTGATGGATTCCAGTTGGTGAAATCCATCCGCGAGCTGATGTGTTCCCTCTTTTCTAAATCATTCAATAAATCTTCGGTCCCATTTACCTTTAGCAGCAGAGAATCCCTATCCCCGTGGTAAACTTAAGCCTCCCACTCCCATGGCCCGTGCACTTTGCACAAATTGTAAAAGAACAACAACATGAGGTTTTTGGAAATTCTCAGCACTGAACTGCAACTTGCTGTATTCTTCTTCAGCACCACATTGCTCATTCGCCTGTGTAGAAGAACCATGCCAGTCTCTATGCTCGTGAACGATGTAAAATTGGGATCGGCAATAATTCGTGCACACTCTAGAGGGTCAGTCACGACGTCGCAGCGAGATCTGTTACGTACGCTTTCACACATTTTGCCAAACGCTGAATTTAGGATGAGCTTGTACATTTCCTTCTCCACCTTTGAATTTGCCCTAGAGCGTTTATCGACAAAAGTATCGATAAACGTTTTCAAATATGGTCGCTGATTGAACTGCAGGACTCTATGTATTTTGGTGATTTTGAAACCATTGTTCACCATCCAGTGCAAAAGCACACGGTGAACAACGATATTCTCCTTAGGGTCTAAATCAGCAATCAGTTTCTGTTTCGAGGGAGTCCAGTGCATCTCCGTATCCTCAACAAATGGTCGATTGTAGGGACTCAGTGAGTCCCTGCTCACGGGTTGATTGATACAGGGAAAGAAAAATCTTTGACGGAGTCGTGAAGCACCAGAGGACTGTCACCGTCAATGTCAAAAAACCATCCTTGTGGCTCATTGTCCTCGACGATGGTAATGTCGGGGAACTCACAAGAATTCTCAAGCCATTGATAGTTCCCTCACTGCAAAGAGTATTGAGACATTGCCGAGGGGTACAATGAGTTCATGTCCAAGAACACTGCATTTGACTTTGCATCAGTGCTTTGTCTAATCGGATCGATCGACAAGACGAGGTCTCCATGAAAAACATACCCACCCCTCATTGAACGCTCTACAAAAAGGTGCTGATCTATATCTGTGATTAGGCCTATTTCCTCCCAACTAATTTTTAAAATCAAATCCATCACTAAATGGGGTGTGGAAAAATAGTAGCCTATATCTAATCCGAACTCTGAATAGATTTGGTCTGTGTTCTTACAGACTATATCCAACAGAGTTAGAACGTCACTGGCCAAGTACAGTCTACAATAATCCCACCCATTTTTACAATTCCCCTTAGACCACACCTTCTTGGCAAACTCGTAATCCTTGGCTCTGCATTAACTGCTGGTCAGTGAATTGTAAAAAGCTTCAATTGGAGGTAGTTTCACTTCGCTTAAGCGAGTGCCAGAACAGTAATAATCGTATGCGTATACACCTTTGCTGGTCAACAGATCATACATTTCACTGTCTGGAAAGTGCTGTTTAAGCAAGGGAAAGCTATCAAAATTGTCACTTTTCTGCACTTGAATCAATTGACTCAATGCCTTGGGGAAAAAACTAATGGAATAGAAAAACATGATTTTATTCAAAAACGTTTGCCCATTATCCACTGCCTGCCATTTCAGTTTGAGAAGCAACAACTTCTCGGCCGATTTGGGAATAATGTTATAGGTAAATGAACTTTTTACCCATGGACTATCTACTCCCCCTCCCTCCCTATGCATACGTGCCAGTGCCGGTAAAATAAATTTTAAGTCATAATTAGAGTTGTGAATAAAAACAGGAATAAAAAACTGTTGGCTAATATTTAAATTACACGATTGATGTGCAACCCCTCTAAAATTACTACCCCCCGAGGATATTTCCTGCCACAAGTGATTATGATCTCTGACTTTCCCCCGCCCCCCTCTTTTCCCTTTAGTCCCCTTATCCACCTCTACAAACTCCCCCTTACACACCCAGCATATTTTTTGATTTTTAATTGCGAGACGATCCTCTGCAGACAGCACCATTGGGTAATGGGTATTTCTCAAACGAGAAATAGCACCATTAGCCGTGCCAATTAGTTTAGTCAGTGGCTTGACCATACACTCGTTCTCATCCAATGTCTCAACTATTTCTAACAACCGCATGGTGTTAGAACTGTCTCTTTGCGCCTGAGCATAGGAAACTGCAATAGCTTGGTGTTATTTGATTCGGTTTGGAAATCGGGGATCGTCCACCTCCACCAGCTTAGCTTCACAGTCTAAAGATATTTTGTTGCACTGGAGAAGGGTATTTTGGAAATTTTTAAAGCGTAAAATTGCCCTATCCCCTGAAACCGTTTTCACTGTCTGGTAGCCATGTCGGCTACAATGCCTCATGTGCTTTTGCAACGTTAATTCAGTCCAAAATCTAGAGAGGCATGTTGGACAGTAGAAACGTGTCCCCCTAGTCTTACCCTCCCCCAGAACTCTACTGATGTCTGTGATAGGGTTAAAATAGCCAATTGCATTCGGTTCACTAGGTGGTGTGTACAACAACCAAACCCAGTGTCTGACCAAATCAATTGACGGTCCCCTTACAGGGAAAATCACCCCCTTCTTTTTTAAACGAGCCCCATCTTCAAATTCAGTTTCATACTAAACCACAGTAACGCCGATATTTAAATGGGCATTAGCCCTTTCAAAAATATCAATGGATCGTAGCGTTACTGGGTATTTTCCTTCTAAACACGAGAAATCTACAATGGGGAAATTGGACCCTTCCTTCCCGTGCACCGGCCAATCGTCTAAATTCGTCTTGGTAGCGTCACTTGCTAGAGACCCAAATGCTTATATGAGGAAACGTACATGAAAAATTTTAGATCTGTTTCAAAACAAATCTTCTGGACGCCTTGACAACCTTCTAGGTCTGGATTATATTTTAAAACTGTATCCCTTTCAGCCCCACCTGTCCCCCCTCTTAAAATAAAATCTTTCTTAAATTTACAAATATTTACACTTAAATTTTCAACAAAAAGAACTAGAGACCCACTACCATTTTCGTTAAAGTTCTCAAGATGCGTTTTAATTTGACCTACCCAATCCATGAAAGCACCCTCAAAATTTTCTAAATTCGAATAAACCAAACACATCTCGGAATGTATATAATGATGATAAACTTGACTTTTCCCCTCATTTAAATAGAACACCTTTAAAACAATAGAAACCTTAATTGAATCCCTCCCCCACAATTGAATTTGGTTCTCCAGTAGCGCACAAAATTTATCTACATAGGCATGCACAATTTCTACAGGATCAAAAACAAATTTTCCCCCCATTAGAGAATTAAAAGGATCCCCAAAAGTCGCAGTGTAAACAACTATTGCATTTAAAATTGTGTTGGACAATTGAAAATCGGGGAAAGTTGTACCCCCCTCCCTCTCTTGTATATTATCCCCTCCCCCACGTTGTTCAACAATATTTGAGCTATGCTCCACTTCAGTTGTTTGAAGTGGAAGTAGGTAATCAGTGGGAGGAGGGTTCCTTGTAAAATCCTCTAAAATTTGTAAAGTGTTTGGGCTTAGCACTGGCAAGTCCGCCTCTGAACTAGGAACATTACCTTGCTCAACTGTGCTAGGTTCTACATTGAAATAATTACTTAGAAAAGCATCAATATTAAAAGGTATTTCATCAGAGTTAACAATACCATGCCAGTCATTATCGTTGATAGCTGATGTTTCATTGTCCTGAATGTTATGAAACTCCATTGCCCCTTCAATGAGTTCTTCCTCTCCTTCACTCGATGACGATGGTGAGTAAGGGACCAATGCTCCAACCTATAAATGAAAAATAGCTTATTTTCAAAGTGTTCAAATCATCCCTACTGTTAAAATTTGGATTATTATTATTTAAAGTTAGCGCTTAGTAGTAACATTTGGTTAATTCAACTGAAAGCAGTCAATTTCCAACTTAATATATTTACAATCTAAAAAACCGCTTTACATAGAAGGCGGCAATTTGTTCAAAAAAAAGAGATAGTCAAATATTTAAACTACTAAAACTAAAATAATTACGTGCTAGTTTTTTTTTTCGCGGCGCTTCTCGGGCCCGCAGCGCTTCTCGGGTGCGCAGCGCTTCCTGCGGCGCTTCCCGACCGACTCCCATAAAAACTTTACATAATGCCCGTCAAAAGTTGAAATATTCGCTATTTCTCTCTAATTCCATACTGGTTCAGTGAACTCAGGAGTTTAATTATTGTAACCCGTCGCGCGAGTGTTCCGATTTCCAAGACTGAGCTTCAACAGGTAGGAAAATGTCGGGAACCGTTAGCTTGGTTTCCCCTCGCTGAAATCTTGGCACGATAGTAAGCTATTTTAAAATATTCAGTGCAGATTAGAACGCCAATATGTGCAATAGATAAAAGGAATAATCTCTCTCTTAAAACTATGTGAAGAATAGCATTCACAGAGTTTCAAAGGTACCTAAAAATATTCACTTATGAAATAGCGGTGAAGAGATAGGGGTAATGCATAGAAAATAGTAAAGATAGAAAAAAAACAGCGGTTTGACAAGCAAAAAAAAATTACATTTAGATATCTCTGAGGGAGGGCAGAGAAAATAAGGGTTGGGGGGGGATTATAGTGAAAATAACATTTTAATGTCTTCGACAAGCTTGTATTAGGTTGAAAAATCGGTTTGTTTAGATATTTCTTGGTCCTGAATAATAGAAAAAAGTGAAAAGACAAAAGTAAAGAGTAAAAGGCTCTCTAACAGCTAAAAAATAGCTTATTTGATTGAAAAAAATCCTCACGTCTTCAAATTGATCAACCACTTGACAGGAAGCTGGAGGCTTGGCCATTACATGATAGGGCGCCATTGGTTGGTCTATAACTTGCCTGAAGGAGCCAACCCTTCTATCTTGCATGGAAGGCTCAGGACTTGACGGAAACAGCTGAGGAGAGTGCACTGGCACTTGATGGGGAGCTGATAGCTCAGATATTGCGTGAGAAGGAACCAATGTTTGGTCTACGGCTTGTCTTGAAGTCCCAGGCATTGTATCTTGTCCTGAAAGCCCAGCTGTATGACTGGGGTTCAAATGGATCATATCATGTCCATCACTATCTTTTGCAGTCGGATTAGTGATACACCGGGCTAGTGCAGCCGAGGCTGCAACTTGACGAGGCAGCATTGAGGCTCGATTAGAGGGGCTTGCATATATACGGTATCGATGTCGCTGGCTTGTATAGCGAAATTCTCCACCCTTTTGGCCCATTGTCTTTTCGGTTTTTGACCAGAATGTATTGGGGCTGGAACTGATCGGGCTGCCTCATCCACTCTTGCTCCCTTTACAGCTGGAGGTGGCGTGCATTCTTCACAATATGCGTTACCCCTAGCTCTCTTTACAGCTGGAGGGGCCGAAATACATTCTTCATAATTTGCCTTAAAGAAGAGAAAAAATTAGTATCAAAATAATTTCCCCCTTTATTTTAAAGAAGGAAATTAGTACCCCCTTCTACAGAATTTATTGTCAGACATAATTTGTCTAGAAAAGCATTTATCTCAAAGAAGCCCCCTCCTCCACCCTTTTTCAGCAAAGCAAAAAGTAAAAATTTCGCGAGAAATAAATTAGGCTTAGAAATCAAACGTTTTTATTAGACAACTTGTAAAATATTAAATGTTCCAGTCTATAGGCTTAAAATTAGATAAAAAAAAAGATCATTAACCCATCGGCCTATAGGCATAAATTTTGCAATCATAGGTTAAATGCTATTCAATTTACAAATAATGTGTACTTCATGCAATTCCTAAAGACTTGTTTTTCTACTCTTGCATATAAATCAGCCGTACACAGTGCGTTTTCATTTTACAATGATGGCGATAGAATTGAGGCAGTATCCCCTCCCTCTTCCCTTTTACATCATTTACTTGCAACGAAGCTGTTAGAAGTGAGGCATTGCCCCCTCTCCCCCCTTTTACATAATGTCCTAAATATATTGTTAGACCTTAATTTGAAAATAATCCGTTTCACTTCTCCAAAATAGAGCGTCGCGTCTGCGCTTAATTGTTGCAATTATCTCAAAGTGTTTTAATTTTGACGGAAGAACAGTTCCTTTGACGTTCGTAAACAAAACCGGAAAAGGGTGATAGCTAATTTTAACCTCGCATAGAGCATTGTGTCAAAACAGAGCGGCATTTTCTTTAAAAATTGACAGAAGTCAGTAGACACTTTAAATCACATTCATTTAACGAAAAGAAAATTATTTCTATTTGCGAGAATTTTGGTTGTAAAACAATGGGGGAGGGGGTTAGGTTTTGAGTGCGCTTAATTATTGCAAATGCATCATAGTGTTTTAATTTTGACGGAAGAACAGTTCCTTTGACGTTCGTAAACAAAACCGGAAAAGGGTGATAGCTAATTTTAACCTCGCATAGAGCATTGTGTCAAAACAGAGCGGTATTTTCTTTAAAAATTGACAGAAGTCAGTAGACACTTTAAATCACATTAATTTAACGAAAAGAAAAGTATTTCTATTTGCGAGAATTTTGGTTGTAAAACAATGGGGGAGGGGGTTAGGTTTTGAGGGTAAAAAGAATATATTTTATGTTTTCTATCAAGTATAAAGATTTTATAGTGATGTTTGTATTGTATGGGGGGGGGATTTACGTGAATATACCGGAGGGTGACCAAGGAAAATAATTTTATTTGAAAATAAAAAATGTACTTACATGGTAAATTGAAGTTGCCAAGGCTTCTAATTCATCAATATTATCCATTCTAGTTGTTTGCACTGTGTCAAAATACTTTCTGATAATTTAATCACGTTGCATGCCCGTTATATACGAAATCTCAAGGGCGAATTGTTATGTAAGCAAGCCCGCTGCAAGGCTGAGAAGGAAACACGTGATCTAACTGTTTCCTGGAAACTCATAACATTTGCCTCGAGCATACAACAACAACTAACTGTTTCCTATTTCTGGAAACTCTTGACATTCTCTGAGAGCGTGCAATTACAACAACAACAACAAATGAATTGACATTGACATTCATTGAGAGCGTGCCCTTACAACAACAATAACAAATACATCGAACTAGACATTCACTGAGAGCATGCACTTACAACAACAACAACAACATCGACCTTGCAAATTTAGGTCATTGACCCCATTAACCACGTGTTCTCCCTAATGACTCTATGCCCAAATTTGGTGTTAAAAAAGTTGTAGGTGGCAGCAGGGGTGCGTGACACGAGCTCATGAGGCCTTTCTACTGAAGGCATAGGGGTTTTGAGCCCAACTTGTGTTAATTTCTGCTCGTTTTTTAGTTTGACTCGGTTATTTATTGTAATTTCTGTTCCTTTGGGTTTCATTTATTTATCGATGCTGATTTGTGGTAGTTTCATGCTTGGTAGATTATTAGATTTTATTTTTGCTCATTTTTCGTTTAATGGAGTTCTTTACTTTTCTTTGAAAAACTTATTTTGTGTATTTTTTTTTAAGTAATAAAAACCAAAAGCCTACCGCGTCATTGGCGCTTAACTGAAACCGAATTATATTACAAATATTTTCTTTTCCAGTTCTTACAGCATTGAAATTAAAATTACAATCAAATGAAGTCTTGAACGGATGAATCTTTCAACAGTTAATATCATTACACATCAAATATTCAATTTGATGTTGTTTATACTTTCCAAGACTGTTCAAAACGCATATAGTTTTCAGTAAAGCGCCAATGACGCAGTAGGGTTTAGACTTTTACAGTGAGAGAAGAGGGTGATACCCTAACTCTTGTTTGTTGGGATTTTTGCTTGTTTCAAGCTTGATTTGCATAATCTATTTAAGTTTCACTTGTTTTAAGATTTATTTATTAATTTATATTAATATCTATTGTATGTTTGTTTGGATTGATTGTTTATTTAATTTTTGTTCATTTTAAGTTTCATTTACACTTCAATAGGAAATTTTTTTTTCGTTTTAAGCTTGATTTTCATATTCAATCTAAGCATTACTCTCTTTAAGATCTATTTACTCATTTATATTATTACTTGTTGTATGTAATTTGCTATGATTGTTTATTTAATTTCTGTTCGTTTTGGGTTTCATTTACTCTCTAATTGTAATTTCTGGTCGTTTTGAGTTTGAATTTTAAAAGGTATTTATATCTGCTGAGCAATGGCCTTTACTTTTCTTTGAAAAACTTATTTTTGGAAAGTTTTTTTTTAATTAAATTCTGTTCGTTTTTGATTACAAAAATTTTCAATTTTTTAAAAATTCCTTATTTGGAAATCAAACTAAAAAAAAAAAAAATCAAATGTTCATCAAAGGATCAAAACTGGTATCAAAGTAACAATATAAAAGTGAAAAAATTGGTCTTTGTCAACCTCGGAGTTTTTATTATCTGATGTTTGAACTTATTTTTAACAAAATGGCTATCTCAAAATTTTTATCGAATGGGTTTGAGGAAAAAGGGTGTGAGGGGGGGGGGCTAATTAACCTTCGTTCTCTTTTGACTCTTTAAAAGTGAACTAGAACTTTCTATTTTCAATCAAATGATCCCTCTCTGAAGTTTATACTAGCATCCCTTCTATAAGAACCATATATATCCCCAGAGTATAACTTACAACGCCTGTCCCTGGGCCCTGGGGGGTTGTTTCAACCCCCGAGTTTTAATATCTGATTGTTGAACTATTTTTAACAAAATAGTCACCTTAAATTTTTATCGGATGGGTTTATCCATCCGATAAACCCAAAGGCGTGGAGGGCGGGAGGGACTAGTTGCCCTCCGATCTTTTTTCACTGTGAGAAAATGAACTACAAATTTTAATCTGCATTCAAATGAACCCTCTCTGAAGTTTATACGAGCATCCCTTTCATAAGAACCAGCTATGGCCCCAGGACATAGCTTACAATGCCTCCTCCCGAGCCCTGGGGGGTTGTGTCGACACCGGAGTTTTTGTTATCTGACCTTTGAACTATTTTGAAAAAATGGCTCTCTCAAAGTTCTTATCGGATGAGTTTGAGGAAAATAGGGCGTGAAGAGTGAGGGGGGCTAGTTGCTCTCCGATCTCTTTTGACTCTTAAAAAGTGAACGAGAACTTTCGCTTTCCAATCATATGAACCCTCTTCGAAGTTTATACGAGCATACCTTCCATAAGAACCATATATGCCCCCGGACCAATACTTACAACGCCTGCCTCGGGCCCGGGGGGGGGGGTGTCGAAACAGGAGTTTTTCTTATCTGAACTTTGAACTATTTTTAATGAAATGGCCACACGGAAAGGAGTTTTTTTTATATGATCTTTGAACTATTTTTAACAAAATGGCTACCTCAATTTTTTTATCACATGTATTTGGGGGAAAAGGGCTTGGGGGGCAAGTTGCCCTCCTATCATCTTGGCTCGTAAAAAGGACACTAGAACTCTCGATTTCCAATCGAATGAGCCCCCTTCGAAGTTTGTACGACGGCCCCTTCTATATGTAGTGCCTCTGGGGAAAAAAAATGGAGTGCGGGGGGAGGTTCGCTGCGCTCCAATCACTTCTGACTTTTAAAAAGTGAATTACAACTTTCAATTTTCAATCAAATGAGCCCTCTAGGAACTCTATACGAGCACCCCTTTCATAACAACCATATATGCTCCCAGGACATAACTTACAATGTCTATCCCCGGGCCCTGGGGGGCTGTGTCGACACCGGAATTTTTTATCAGAACTTTGAACTATTTTTAACAAAATTCCTATCTCAAAATTTTTATCTGATGCATTTAAGGCGTGGAAGGGGGGGGATAGTTGCCCTCCGATCCCTTTTGACTCTTAAAAAGTGAATAGGAACTTTCAATTTCCAATCAAATGAGCCCTCTCCGAAGTTAATACGAGCATCCCTTCCATAGAACTATATATGCCCCTAAAACATTACTCTAGGGGCATACCTGCCTGCCTCTGGGCCCTGGGGGGTTGCGTTGATACAGGATTTTTTTCTGAAATGGCTATTATAAAAATTTTATCGGATGGGCTTGAAGAAAAAAAGGTTGGAGGGGGGGGGCTAGTTGCCCTCATATCTTTTGACTCTTAAAAACTGAACTGGAACTTTCAATTTCCAATCAAATGAGCCCTCTCTGAAGTTTATACGAGCATCTCTTTCATAAGAACCATGTACGCCCCCAGGACAACACTTACAACGCCTATCCCCCTATTTCATTTTTGAACAATTTCCAAAAAACTGGCTTTCTCAAAAGTGCGTGGGGGGGCTAGTTGCTCTTAACTCTCTTAACTCTTAAAATGTGAACTAGAACTTTCAATTTACAATCAAAAGAGCCATCTATGAAGTGTATACGAGCATCCCTTTCATGACAACCATACATGCTCTTAGGGCATAACTTAGAACGCCTTCCCCTGGGCCCTGGGTGTTTTGACACCGAAGTTTTTCTTATCTGACCTTTGAGCTATTTTTAACCAAATGTCTATCTCAATGTTTACATCAGATGGATTTGGAAAAACAAGGCGTGGGGGGGGGGGCTTGCTGCCCTAAGATCTCTTTTGACTATTAAAAAGTGAGCTCGAACTTTCAATTTCCAAACAAATTAGCCCTCTCTGAAGTTTATGCGAGCATCCCTTTCATAAGAACCATATATGCCCGGGGGCATAACTTACAACGCCTGCCCCCGGGCCCTGGGGGGTTGTGACGACACCTGAGTTTTTGCTATCTGTCTTTTGAGCAATTTTTAACTTAATGGCTATCTCAAAATTCTTATTGGATGCATTTGGGGAAAAAGGGGCGTGGGGGGGGCTAGTTGCCCTCCAATCTCTTTTGAATCTAAAAAACTGAATTAGAACTTTCAATCTCCAATCAAATGAGCCCTCTCTGAAGTTTTTACGAACATCCCTTCAATAAGAACCATATATTTCCCCCAGGGCATAACTTACAACGTCTGCCCTCGGGCCCTGGGAGGCGGTGTCAGCCCCGGAATTTTCGTTATATGGTCTTTACGCTATATTTAAAAAAAGGTTATCTCAAAGTTCTTATCGAATGGGTTTGAGGAAAAGGGGGGCGGGGGGCTAGGTACCCTCCAATCTCTTTTGACTCTTTAAAAGAGAACTAGAACTTTCAATTTGGGAAAAATGCATTCGGGAAAAAAGGGTTTGGGAGGAGCTGGTTACCCTCCAATCTCTTTTGACGCTTAAAAAGTGAACTAGAACTTTCAATTTCCAATCAAGTGAGCCCTCTCTGAAGTTTATAGGAGCATTCCTTCCATAAGAACCATATATGCCCCCAGGGCGTAATTCATAGCCCTTGCCCTGAAGACTGTGGGGGGAATGTCCTGCTCAAACCTAATTTCAAGAACTCTCAACTACGTTGAACATAATGGCTATATAAAAATTTGAATTGGATGTGTATGGGGAATTGGTGGGCGTGGAAGGGGTGTTAGTTGCCTTCCAATCACTTTCGACTATTAAAAAGGGAAGTAGCCATTTAAATTTCCAATCGAATAAGCCTTTTTTGAATTTTCTAAGACAACGCTTTCTATAAAAACCTTATACGCACCCAGGGCATAACTTACAACCCTTGCCCGAAGGGCTGTGGGGGGGGGGGGTTATCCTCAAAGACTGGAGTAAAGGCCATACAAACATTACAATGTTTGTAAACAGGAGTTTACAAACATTGCAGTTTTTGTTATCTAACCTTTTAAGTATTTTTAACAAAAGGGCTATCTCAAAATTTTATTTGATGCATTTGGGGAAAAATGGCGTGGAGGGGGATGGGTTAGTTGCCCTCCGATCTTGCTATCTATATCTATCCCTTCCATAAGAACCATATATACCCCCAGGGCATAACTTACAACACCAGTCCCTGGGCCCTGGAGGGATGTGTCGACACAGAAAATGTTCTTATCTGACCCTTGAACTATTATTAACAAATTGTCCATCTCAAAATAATTATTTGATGCATTTTGGGGGAAAAAGACGTGGGGGGACTAGCTGCCCTTCAATTACTTTTGACTCTTAAAAATTGAACTACAACTTTCATTTTTCAATCAAATGAGCCCTCTATGAAGTTTATACGAGCATCACTTCCATAACGACCATATACACCAAGGGCATAACTTACAACGCCTGCCCCCGGGCCCTGTGGGGCTGTGTCGACACCGGTGTTTTTTTCTTATCTGAACTTTGAACTATTTCTAACAAAATGTCTATCTCAAAATTTTTATCTGATGCATTTGGAGGAAAAGAGGTGAGGAGAGGAGGCTAGCTCCCCTTCGATCATTTTTGACCTGTAAAAAGTGAACTAAAACTTTCAATTACCAATCAAATGAGCCCTCTTTGAAGTTTATACGAGCATCATTTCCATAAAAACCTTATATGCCCCCGGGGCACAGCTTACCACACCTGCCCCCGGGCAGGTGTTGTGGGGCTGTGTCGACACCGGTGTTATTTTTATATGAACTTTGAACTATTTCTAACAAAATGTCTATCTCAAAATTTTTATCTGATGTATTTGAGGAAAATGGGAGGGGGGCTAGTTGCCCTTTGATCCCTTTTGATTTATAAAAGGTGAGCTAGAACTTTCAATTTCCAATCAAATGAGCCCTCTTTGAAGTTTATAGGAGCATCCCTTCCATAATAATTTTATCTGATGCAATGGCTACCTCAAATTTTATGTTAGATATATTCGTGGAAAAAAGGCTTGGGGGGAGATAGTTGCCCTCCGATCTCCTTTGACTCTTAAAAAGGGCCTTAGAACTCTCGATTTACAATCGAATGAGCCCCCTTGTAAAGTTTATTCGACGACCCCTTCTATATGAAGTGCCTCTGGGAAAAAAATGAATAGAGCGTCTGGGGAGGCTATCTATCCTCTGATCACTTCTTACTCATAAAACGAGAACTGCAACTATCAATTTCCAATCAAATGAACGCTCTATAAAGTTTACACGAGCATCCCTTCCATACCAACCATATTTGCCCCAGGGCATAACTTACGGCGCCTACCCCCGGGCCCTGGGGGGGCTGTGTCGACACCGAAGTTTTTGATATCTGAACTTTGAACTATTTTTAACAAAATGTCTATCTTAAAATTTTCATCTGATGCATTTAGGGTGTGGAGGGCTGGGGGTTAGCTGCTCTTCGATGTCTTTTGAATCTTCAAAAATGAACGAGAACTTTCAATTTCCATTCAAATGAACCCTCTCCGAAGTTTATACGACCATCTCGTTTGACTATTAAAAGTGAGCTCGAACTTTCAATTTCCAACCAAATGAGGCCTCTCTGAAGTTTATACGAGCATCCCTTTCATAAGAACCATATATGCCCCAGGGCATAACTTACAACGCCTGCCCCCGGGCCCTGGGTGGGGTTGTGACGACACCTGAGTTTTTGTTATCTGACTTTTGAGCGATTTTAACTTAATGGCTATCTCAAAATTTTTACTAGATGCATTTGGGAAAAAGGGGGCGTGGAGAGGGGCTAGTTGCCTTCCAGTCTCTTTTGGTTCTAAAAAACGGAACTAGAACTTTCAATTTCCATTCAAATGAGCCTTCTGAAGTTTTTACGAGCATCCCTTCAATAAGAACTATATATTCTCCCCATGGTATAATTTACAACGCCTGCCCTCGGGACCTGGGAAGCTGTGTCTTCCCCGCAGTATTCGTTATATGGTCTTTGAACTATTTTAAAAAAATGGCTATCTCAAAGTTCCTTGGAGGGGGGGCTAGGTGCGCTCCAATATCATTTGACTCTTAAAAAGTGAACTAGAACTTTCAATTTCCAATCAAATGAGCCCTCTTTGAAGTTAATGCAAGAATCCCTTCCATAAGACCCCTATATGCCCCCGGGGCATAACTTACAACGCCTGCACCCCAGGTCCTGGGGGATTGTGTCGACACCGGAATTTTTGTTATATGATCTTTGAACTATTTTTAACAAAATAGCTATTTATTGGATGCATTTGGGAAAAAAGGGTTTGGGGGGGGGGGGAAGCTGGTTACCCTCTTATATCTTTTGACGCTTAAAAAGTGAAATAGAACTTTCAATTTCCAATCAAATGAGCCATCTCTGAAGTTTATACGAGCATTCCTTCCATATAAACCATATATGCCCCCAAGGCATGACTTTTAACCCTTGCCCTGAAGACTGTGGGAGGAGTGTCCTGCTCAAACATATAATTTCCAGAACTTTCAACTACGTTGAACAAAATGGCTATATCATAATTTTGAGTGGGTAAGTTTGGGGAAATATTGGGCATGGAAGGGGTGTTAGTTGCCTTCCAATCGACTATTAAAATGGGAACTAGCAATTTAAATTTCCAATCAAACGAGCCATTTCTGAAGTTTCTACAACAACGCTTTCTATAAAAACCTTATATGCCCCCAGGAAATAACTTACAACCCTTGCCCTGGGGGCCGTGGGGATAGGGGATTGTTATCCTCAAAGACCTAATTTCCTGAATTTTCAACTACGTCGAACAAAATGGCTATCTCAAAATTTTGATTGGATGTTTTGGGGTAAATGGTGGGCGTGAGAGGGGGGTTAGTTGCCCTCCAATCACTTTCGACTATTAAAGAACGCAGTAGCCCTTTCAATTTCCATTCGAATGAGCCATTTTTGAAGTTTCTTCAAACAACAAAGCGTTCTATAAAAAAACTTATTTGCCCCCAGGGCATAACTTACAACCCTTGCCCTAAGGGCTGTGGGTGAGTGTCCTCCTCAAAAACATAATTTCTATCTAGAAATCAACTACGCTGATTAAAAGGGCTATCTCAATATTTTCATTCGATGTGTTTGGGGAACTGGTGGGCGTGGAAGGGGTTTTAGTTTCCTTCTAATCACTTTTGACCCTTAAAAAGGGCACTAGAACTCTCGATTTCCAATCGAATGAGCCCCCTTTGAAGTTTCTACGAAGACCCCTTCTATATGAAGTGCCTCTGGAAAACAAAAATAGTACTAAAACATTAGAGCCGTATGGCCTTTACTATAGGCAACGTTATAGCGTTGCCTCTGATTCCCGGGATATTACAGATGTACTATCTTTAACCCAATGACCTCTTCCCCCTGAAATTCCCTAAAAGTTTCAAGTTTATCCAACCAGCCATTCTTTAAAAATTGCAGATAACGGATATGGAAAATTCGGGTTGACATAACGTCTTTTGACTTACTCAGGTACCATTGTCGTTTTAGAATTCTACACTTCGGAACTTTCGGAAAACTTGGCCTAGCTAATCATCCCTATAATTTCCAAGCTAATTAGACTATCAAGACTACGCTTACCCGTCTTTTCTACTGAATTAAATAAAAAAACAAGTTTTTTTTCAACTGAAAGTAAAGAGCAATATTTAAACTTAAAACGAACCGAAATTATTACGTATATGAGTGAGTGTGTCCTTCTCGTGAATACCTCGCTCTTTGCGCTAAAGTTCGATTTTTTTTTCCAATTCTCTAAAATTGACCCATGAATCACAAAGGCCGTTTCATTTCAATAAATAGCTCCTAGACTCGTGTGTCGTCTCTATTTGTGTGTCATCTCTGTGTGTGTTTCGTCTCTGGTTTATGTTAGGTTAGGTTGGGGGGGGGGGGTTTAGTTGCCCTCAAATATCTTTCTAATATTAAAAAGGGTACTAGCCTTTGATTTTCAAATCAAATGAGCCGTTTTTCAAGTTTCTACGATAAAGATTTCAATAAAAACCTTATATGTCCCCAGGGCATAACTTATAATCCTTGCCCTGACGGTGGTGGGGGAGTGTCCTCCTCAAAAATATATTTTCTATCTGTAAATCAACTACGCTGAACAAAATGGCTATCTCAAAATTTTTATTGGATGTGTTTGGGGGAATGATGGGTTTGGGGGGGGGGGATGCTAGTTGCCCTCCAATCACTTTCGTACATTAAAAAGGGCACTAGCCCTTTGACTTTCTAATCAAATAAGTTTTTTCTGAAGTTTCTATGACAACGCCTTCTTTAAAAACCTTATATGCCCCCAGGGCATAACTTAAAACCCTTGCCCTAAGGGCTTTGGGGGAGTCTGATCCTCAAAAACATATTTTCTATCCAGAAATCAACTACGCTGAACAAAATGGTTATCACTAAATTTTGATTGGATGTGTTTGGGGAAATGAGGGGTGGGGGGGGGTAGCCCTCCAATCACTTTCGACTATTAAAACGGGCACTAGAGCTTTTTGAATTCCAATCGAATGAGCATTTTTTGAAGTTTCTACGTCAATGTCTTCTATAAAAACCTTATATGCCCCCAGGGCATAACTTAAAACCCTTGCCCTGAGGGCTCTGGGGGATTGTTCTCCTCAAAAACATAATTTCTATCTAGAAATCAACTACGCTGATTAAAAGGGCTATCTCAATATTTTCATTCGATGTGTTTGGAGAACTGGTGGGCGTGGAAGGGGTTTTAGTTTCCTTCTAATCACTTTTGACCCTTAAAAAGGGCACTAGAACTCTCGATTTCCAATTGAATGAGCCCCTTTTGAAGTTTCTACGACGACCCCTTCCATATGAAGTGCCTCTGGAAAAAAAAAATAGTAATAAAACATTGGAGCCGTATGGCCTTTACTATAGGCAACGTTATAGCGTTGCCTCTGATTCCCGGGATATTACAGATGTACTATCTTTAACCCAATGACCTCTTCCCCCTGAAATTCCCTAAAAGTTTCAAGTTTATCCAACCAGCCATTCTTTAAAAATTGCAGATAACGGATATGGAAAATTCGGGTTGACATAACGTCTTTTGACTTACTCAGGTACCATTGTCGTTTTAGAATTCTACACTTCGGAACTTTCGGAAAACTTGGCCTAGCTAATCATCCCTATAATTTCCAAGCTAATTAGACTATCAAGACTGCGCTTACCCGTCTTTTCTACTGAATTAAATAAAAAAACAAGTTTTTTTTCAACTGAAAGTAAAGAGCAATATTAAAACTTAAAACGAACCGAAATTATTACGTATATGAGTGAGTGTGTCCTTCTCGTGAATACCTCGCTCTTTGCGCTAAAGTTCGATTGTTTTTTTTTCCAATTCTCTAAAATTGACCCATGAATCACAAAGGCCGTTTCATTACAATAAATAGCTCCTAGACTCGTGTGTCGTCTCTATTTGTGTGTCATCTCTGTGTGTGTTTCGTCTCTGGTTTATGTTAGGTTAGGTTGGGGGGGGTTTAGTTGCCCTCAAATCACTTTCAACTATTAAAAAGGGTACTAGCCCTTTGAATTTCAAATCGAATGAGCCCTTTTTCAAGTTTCTACGATAAAGATTTCAATAAAAACCTTATATGCCCCCAGGGCTTAACTTATAATCATTGCCCTGACGGTTGTGGGGGAGTGTCCTCCTCCAAAATGTATTTTCTATCTGAAAATCAACTACGGTGAACAACATGGCTATCTCCAAATTTTTATTGGGTGTGTTTGGGGGAAGGATGGGTTTGGGGGGGCGGCTAGTTGCCCTCCAATTAATTCCAACGATTAAAAAGGGCACAATCCCATTGAATTTCCAATCGGATGAGCTTTTTTTGAAGTTTCTACGGACAACGCCCTTTATTAAAACCTTATATGCCCCCAGGGCATAACTTAAAATCCTTGCCCTGAGACCTTTGGGGGAGTGTGATCCTCAAAAACATATTTTCTATCTGAAAATCAACTACGCTGAACAAAGTGGCTATCTCAAAATTTTGATTGGATGTGTTTGGGGAAATGATGGGTGGGGGGGATAGCCCTCCAATCACTTTCGACTATTAAAACGAGCACTAGAGCTTTTTGAATTTCCAATCGAATGAGCATTTTTTGAAGTTTCTACGACAATGCCTTCTATAAAAACCTTATATGCCCCCAGGGCATAACTTAAAACCCTTGCCCTGAGGGTTGTGGGGAAGTATCCTCCTCAAAAACATATTTTCTTTCTGGAAATCCACTACACTGAACAAAATGGCTATCTCAAAATTTTGATTGGATGTGTTTGGGGGAATAATGGGCGTGGGGGGGGGCTAGTTGCCCTCCAATCACTTTCGACTATTTAAAAGGGCACTAGCTTTTTGAATTTCCAGTCGAATGAGCCTTTTTTGAAGTTTCTACGACGACGCCTTCTATAAAAACCATATATGCCCCCAGGGCATAACTTAAAACCCTTGCCCTGAGGGTTTTTGGGGGAGTTTCCTCCTCAAAAACATATCTTCTATCCGGGAATCAACTCCGTTGAACAAAATGGCGATCTCAAAATTTTGATTGGATGTTTTTGGGGGAATGATGGGCGTGGGGGGGGGCTAGTTGCCCTCCAATCACTTTCGAATATTAAAAAGGGCACTAGCCCTTTGAATCTCCAATCGAGTGACCCTTTTCTGAAGTTCCTATAGCAACGTCTTTTTTAAAAACCTTATATACACCAAGGGTGTAACTTAAAGTCCGAACCTCAAGGTCTGCATAAAGGGGTCCTCTTCAAACATAATTATTTCATCCTGATATCAACTATGTTGAACATATTTGCTGTCTCAAAATTTTGAGTATGTGTTTTGGGGGTAAGGAATGATGGGGTGGGGGGGGATAGTTGCCCTCCAATGACTTTCGACTATTAACAAGGGCACTAGCCACTCCAATTTCCAATCGAATGAGCCCTTTACAAAGTTTCTACGACAACTCCTTCGATACGAAATGCCCGGGTATGGTGAAAAAAAAAAATACCAAAAACAAATTGTGCCCACATCGTTCTTTACTTAGGCAGCGCTAGCGCGCTACGTATGATGAGCTTGAAACCTCTACAGTAGGGTTCTCTGATTGCTGAATCTGATGATGTTATTTTCATTAAGATTATCTGACTTTTAGAGGATATGTTCCCCTTTTATCGAAAATAAGGCAAACTTTCTTTTGATGTCTTCTTTGATGTTTTCTTTTGGGTCGTAACTTTTGATGGGTAAGACTAAACTTGATGAAACTTATGTATTTGCAATCATCATAAATCTAATTCTTTTGATGCATTTATTGATATCAAAATTCCATTTTTTTCTATTATTTCGGTTACTATTGAGCCGGGTCGTTCCTTACTTACAGTTCGTTACTACGAACTGTCTGATCCTATCTTTGAATAATAAGAGAAAATTCATTTTCTATTAAATATCAATATTCACAAAAAAAACATATCAAATAGACCTACCACGTGAAAATCTATACAGCTTTGTTTGTGGCAGGACTCACTATTTTACTCACTCATATCTATACTGAAAAAAAACTTACTCACATATATATTGAAAAAAAAACAATAAAAAAAAATAAAAAAAAAACAATGCAATCATATAAATAAATAAGAAATAAACCTCATAGGAACCGCGAACCAATACTTACACAAGATAGAAGACAGAATACAGCCCCCCCCCTCGCCCATCCTTATTCATTAAGAAATTCTTTAACCTATTTTTAAAAGAGGACACACTCTCAGCCATCCTAGTGCTTTCCGGAAGACTGTTCCATACCGAAACATCCACATGCCTAAATACAAAACTAGACCTAGCAGTGTGTCGTCTATCGTGTACTAGGTCCGCAGAATTCCTTGTATCATAAGAATGGTGCGCAGAATTCGATGATAATACATCACAAAAAATAATTAGGTGCTAGTTTATTTAAACACTGACACACAAAAATATATGTCCGATTATTTGTCAACGACCCGGCATTTCAAACATTAAAATGGCGATAACAATCTATTGCACTTTCAAATTTTTTAGGGTCATCGAGCAGCCGAAGTGCTTCCCTCTCCACAATTTGTATCCGTTTTAAATTTACAACAAAATTACTAGCCCATACAGAACAACCGCATACAATGTAAGGATTAATAAGTGAATTATATGAAATTTTCAAAACTGAAACAGGAAAAACATTTTTAAATCTACGAATCAGCCCTAAGCCCCGCGCAACTTTCACCGATACAACTTCACTATGTTTTTTCCAATTTAAATTACAATCAATCTGAAAACCAAGATACCGTGTATCAAATATCTGCTTAATCTCCGTACCATTAAAATTAACTAAACCGAAAACATTATCAATAACTCCAGTACGACTAAAGATCATGTAATTAGTTTTTCTCGCATTCATTGCTAAGCAACTAAGACTAGTAAAAATATGCAGGTCAAGTAGCACTTTATTGGCTTTTGAAACAAGCTCACTCAAAGCCTTTCCGGCAATTGTTATAGCTGTGTCATCCGCAAAGGATGTTATGGCGGCATCAGGAATGTAGAACTGTAATGTGTCAACATAAATTAAATATAATAGCGGACCTAAAACAGAACCTTGCGGTACTCCACATAGTACAGGACGAGGTGAACTGACAATATCCCCCACTACTACACGCATTGATCTACCATACAAATACGAACGAAACCAATCAATCCAATTTCCTTTTATCCCCCACTACTATACGCATTGATCTACCATACAAATACGAAAGAAACCAATGAATCCAATTTCCTTTTATACTTAAATGTGACATCCTATCTAACAACAGCTCAAAATCAACAGTATCAAAAGCTTTCTTAAAATCAATAAAAATAGTTAAAGGAGTAGAGCCGCTCTCGAATACATTGTTTAAAACATCAAGAAGGTGGTGTTCTGCATGACTAGTAGAGTGAGATTTTCGGAATCCAAATTGCGTGTCAAAAATCCAAGAGAATTAAGGTAGGAATATAGTTTCCTTTGAACAACCTTTTCAAATATATTTGAGAACAGTGGCAGAATCAATATAGGTCTCTAGTTTGACATTTCTCTTTTGTCACTACCTTTATGTAAACGTATAATTTTCGCTTGTTTTAAAGCATCTGGGAACTGACCTTTTTCCATAGATAGGTTGACCAAGTATAGAAGACAAGGCAAAAGGTAAGTGGCGACAGCCTTGAATGCTTTAAGGCTAAGACCGTCAATTCCTGCTGAATTCGATTTTATTGTTTTCAGTGCGTCCTCGAGATCAGACTGAGTGCACTTTACGAATTTCATGGAACGACCTTCCCCATGGTCATCAATAAGCAGCTCATTTTTATACCCATGGTCAGCAGCATCATTTTAACATCAATTCCCACATTAGAAAAATATTTACAAAACTCATCACTAACACCTTTCTTACCTTTAACTTGTTTTTCACCAACTACAAGTTCATCCACTGGGTCTATAGTGTTATTACCACGTAGTGCCTCATTTATCACTTGCCAAGTTCCCTTAACATCACCGTTTTTATCACGAAACTTCTCTGAATAATAATGAGTAAATTAAAACAATTTAATGCCATTGCACCTTGGGTTGTTTGGAGGGTGTCGATCTTAGAGCCACGTTTATTAGACCTTTTAGCTTCCTTTAAAGAAATGACTCCAAATTTTGGTCTGATATCATTGGAGCTGGGGGGGGAGGGCGAAAAGTCTAAGCGAGGGGATATGTTTACCTTTCAAATCTTTACCCTTAAAAATTGCATTAAAACTTTCAGTCTTTCCTGGAATGAGCTCCCTCCCAACTCTTCATGATCACGCTTCCCATATAAAGCGATTAGAAAACGTCCACACTTCCTGCCACGAGCCAGCTTTCATTAGAATAGTTTGAAAAGCTTTTTACTATTCTTTGAAAATGTCTTTTGCAGGAAAAAGTTTTTAAATGAACATAAGAAAAAAAAACACCCTTTCAAATTACTGAAAATAAAATTAAACTTGAAGAAAAAGAAGAAAAAAGGGGAAAAGCAGCCACATTGTGATTAAAAAAGCAAAAATATGGCTTATAATCAAACCATAAAAGAAATGACTATTCACAAATTAGAATGGACACAAAGGGTACCCCTGTGTATTGATTTGTTTCGTATATATTGTATATATGCGATTTTTTCCGTTTTTTCTTTTTTTTAATGAGAAGGAATATATTTTGAGTCTCTTTTTATCAGTTTATCATAAATGGGGCTTAATAAAATATCCCCAGTATCTCTGTTTAAAGAAAGCTTTTTATGTATATATTTAAACAATTATATAATTGTTTATTGCGGAAAGTAAGTTTGCCTCATCGAGAAGAAGTAAATAGCCTGGGTTTTCAAAAGTGTGGAGGCTCAGAACAGAATCAAAATCATCATTTTTCAGTTTTCGATTTTAGGGGTTTATCTATTCGAATTTTATGTTCGTGTACCCTTTCTTCCAACTGTTGACGGACTCTGAAGATACAAAGTTTGTCACGGGCAAACGGGACTGTATTTACGTCACTACCAAGGATTAGGATCGGTTTTGTCTATCCTTGATTTGAAAATGTTCAACCTTAAAGTTATTTTTGAAGGAAACGAAAAGATTATGTCTCCATAAATTGTTTCCAAGTTTGTTGCTAAGTCTAGGAATTTATGGTAAAATTGTGGAAATTTTCTTTTCCTTTGAGAGGTTTTCTGAAGAGTTAGAGATGAGTTCATTATTGTCTTTTTTCCTTCACTAGTCTTTCTTTGCGATCTGGTCCAGAAGCTCAATGGGTTAGCCATTACAGACTAAAATGTCTTCTGCGTAATTTAGTTCATTTTGCTTTTGAGTTTACATCTTACAGTCAAGCACTTAAAAAAAGAGTCTATCGACTAAAGAAATGACTGCGTCTCTTTTCACAGGAGGGGGTGGTCCGAAGAGAAATTTAAATGCTCACAATTGTGAATCAAGTTGCTATTTATAGAAATTCAAGGTTGGAAACCCTTTTTAGAATTAGGAGATGTAAGAAAGGAAACTTATTTAGATCTTCAGCTTCTAACGCAACCTTCGTGCTGGTATAAAAATTGTACCGAAAATTGATTCAGAAAAGTATATCCATGACCCCAAATGGACAAAACAGCATCAACAAAACGGACCAGAGAGAACGTTTCTGTGAAGAAAGAACTATTCAATTAGAATTTTCCACATAATTGGTATAGGAACTTGCCAAATAAGGAAATAGAGATGTTCCCATTGGTGAACCCATAATCTAAAGGAAAGATTGTCTGATCTTAAAATATAATAACGAAGAAACAAAAAGACAAAACAGACAACGAAAACAATTCTAAACCAGTGAATAGCGAAACAAAGCGGATAGTTTGGCAAGAACCTTCGCCAAGCCATCTTCAGTGCCAAGAAAATGGTATAATGAAAAAAAAAAATAAAGGAATGTTTCACTGGCTGAAAGTTATCCTCGTTGTTTGTTTTCAGGATTGTCAACTTTTTGGTCCATGATTGTCCCCATCTAAAAATCTCAAAACTTGAGGCAATTTTTTTTTTTACTAATTGTATCATTGACCAAAAGACGCATTGTAAACCTCGTTCTAAGTGGCCAGTTAATAAAATATTTATACAAAAATGACTTCGTGTGAAAGCACGAAACTCGTATTAACATGGAAATCCCTTACTTTGGAGAAAATCCTTTACTTACGACATCTCCGGCAAAATCTGGATGCTCCAAATATAACGAAAAAAGCATATTTTTGTGAAAAGGGGCGTTTTTTTTTCAAAATATATATCCAGTTGGGAGTTTTTTTGTTTTATTTCATAAATCTATAAAATGAGTCCTTTTTGCGCTTTTATATCCCAAATTTCTGAAATGCTTCACTTGTTTCCTGTTTTATTTCATTGTGTCCCGGCACATGGGAATGTGTCCTTTTGACATAAAATGTGTCCAGTTGGCAACTCTGTTTGTTTTGCTTTTTAGTTTCGTTTTTTTATTCTTTTTTGTTGTTTTGTTTGTCCGAAATGTACACCCAGCGTGGTCCTAAAATCTGTTTTTCTTTCTTTTTTTTTCGGGCACATATTAGAAATTTTGCTCGGTGAAAACTTAGAATTGTCGCTAGAACAGTTTTGTGGAATTACTAGCGACTCATTAACGTATACTACGGTATTTTATATTTATGCAAGTATGTACATTGCATTGGAATCATCTGAGTGAATTAGTGGGAAGCAAAAGTATGCAAAAACTTATAACAATTATTTATTTTTTCTATTGTGTTTTATATCATATTTTGTCATCTGAAACTGTTTATAGTTTGAAATCTTGTGTTTTTGATTTGATATTAATATTTATATCAATTAATTTGTCACTCTTAAAATGGCACTGTCAATTAAAAATTGAAAATGAAAACCTGGCATTGCCAATATTTGTTTCACTTCCATGCTTGATCTTTTTTTCTTCATTTTTAGCATTTGAAAATGGTAGTATAAAAATGATTGATCAAAATATTCAAAAAATTGAAATGAAAAACCTTGTCTAATAGTTAAGTGTATTGTTGTTTAACATTAAATAAATTTGCTTGAATTTAGGGTATTAATGATTAAGTTGGGAGCAAGGCCATACCCAGGATTTTTTTTCAGGGGGGGGGGGTTAGCTCAAAGATTTTTTTCGTGGGGGGAGGGGTACACAAAAAACCTCAAAAAAAGCATACAAAATTTGTTTATATCCATTTTTATTACGTTTTTACGAGTAAAAAAAAAAAAATCCGGGAGGGGTTCAACCCCCCCTAACCCCCCATCCCCCTTCCTCTGGGTACGACCTTGGGAGGAAGATAATTTAAGTTGAACAGACAAATTATGGAAGAAAAAGCATTTTGCTAAATTTGTGATTTTGACACCACGGTGGAAAGAGTGCCCTATGACGAAGGGCACCTTGCAAAATGACTAGACATATGTTAGACAGAGCAACTTGTCCTAGAATGTCTCAGAATCAAATCTGTATAGTTTAACTGCTCATATTTTAGGACTAATTGATGTATGGTAATGTTGTTGTTTTTTTAAGTGTTAATGGTAAATAAGCAATCTCTTAGTTTCCTTAAGAAATTGGAATCCTCCCCAGAAATGTGTGTCCTACTCGTAAAAACGTAACAAAATGCATATAAACAAATTTTTGATTCCTTTTTTTAATGTTGTTGTACCCCCCCCCCCCCCCGAACAAAAATCCTGGATGCACCCTCGTTTATAAATACAGAAAACCAGAAGCAATAAATGTATGAATAGATCAATTTTAAATAAAGAGAAGAAATTTAATTATTGCAAAAATCATTCTAGTTAGTTATTTTAAAATACTAAATAACTACAGTTTGTAAATAACTATAATTAGTGGAAAACTCACAGTTGGGATATTCCAAGAAACAACTACATCAGTACAAATGATGTGTTATGATATTCAATCCCTCTATTCCTTCCCTCTATCTATCTATCTATCTATTCCTTCCCTCAATCCCTCTATCTTCCCTCCTTCCTTCTTTCTCATGCCTAATATTCTTCATTGCAATTTTATTTCAGGCGAGAAATGACGTTGTTTCTTTTGAAAGTGCCCGTTGCACGTTTGCCGTGAACGAAGGTGTTTGGTTTTATGAAGTTGAGGTACTTACTGGTGGAATAATGCAAATCGGCTGGGCAACGTTAGAGGCCAAGTTTTTGAATCATGTAAGGGTCTTCCTGTCATCTTTCTTGTCTTTTCTTTATTTCTTTGTTTTGATTTAGGTGGCTAACTTTTTTATGATGAAATGGGTTTTGTTGTATGGGTTTGTTGTTTTCTTTGTCTTGCTTTCTTTTGGGTTTAGATCTTTGGTTTTATGAGGTTGACATATTTACAGGTGGAATAATGCAAAAAGATTGGGCAACTATGGGGACAAGGCCGTGCCAAGGGGTGGTTGGTTACAGGGTTTGAACCCCCCCCCCCTGAAATTTTTGTACGACTCATAAAAATGGAACAATAATGCATATAAAAATATTTTTGATGTGTTTTTAAGGTTTTTGCACCCTACCCCCCGCCTGAACAAAAATCCTGGATATGACCTCAGTATGAGTTTAGTATCTGAACTAAAAGGAACTAACTTATGAACCTAATCGGATTATCTTTTGTACTGTACTGTGTTAGATTGCGCAATTAACTTGCGGATTTAATTGTGAGGGATTGTTCACTTCACACAAAGCGAGTTATTATTTATCATAGTGAATAATCTATTTCCATAACTGAATATTTACTATTGGTCAAGTAACTTTGAATTAAGACTGATTAACAGTTCGTGAATCTGTAGTGTCTCGTCAGAATAAATGTCGGGAAAAAAGCAGCCCCCAAGGCTACCACCCGAGAAGGATACTCCCACTGAAACCCTTGGCCAGTCGCCCTTCCAACCTACTTCTAAAACTCTTTCTAGAACCCCTCCAACTACGCGGTCGAAAACAGTTAGCCACCTGTCAGGAATTCAGGCATTAGCGACAACTAACTCTAATGAAAGAGTTGAGACGCCTGGCAAAAAGAGGGAAAAGGATGAAACTCGATCGCCAGTGATAGTGCAACCCCTCTCTTCAAGTGTCCCAGGAACTAGTAGTGCAGATTACCCTAATTATTATACTGTCTCAATCAAGAAAATCAATGGCCAACCCTTTTCAAAAGATCGAATAATGCAAATTAGGAAAGCTGGTTTTCTGATCGCCAAGGTAAATTTTTAACTTGTTTTCAAGCAGGACGAGTCTATTGATATTTACTTTACGTCTTCTCAGGCGGCAGACCATGTCCTGTCAAAATCCAAAGAAATAATTCTTGATGGCTCGAAAATTTTAGCCACAAAAAAAGATGTGGAAAAGTTACACAAGTATGTGCTTTATGGTGTTGATACCAGTGTAAAAGTGGAGGAAATACAAACTGAACTAATAGATTCTTCAGGCCTTCTCATAAATCCTTCAACTGCAATAAGGCTAAGTTTAAACAAAGAAGGAGCCCTTCACCCAAGCCGTTCAATCCTCATTTCCTGCAAAGTTGAGCTAAACAGAGAAAAATTCTTGTACAGTATGTCCCTTTTTTATAAGATTTATAAGCCTAAGCCCCTACAATGCTCTACTTGTCTGGCCCACGGCCACAGCAAAAAACACTGCAAACAGTCCCATCCGTCCTGCCTTAAGTGTGGGAAAACAGGCCATGCAATTAGTGAATGCCCTGAGTCAGACCCTTATTGCAGAAATTGTGACTGTAAGGGACACAAAGCCCTGTAAAAACAATCTTGCTTGGCTCACCAAAAGCGAGTCGTAATCCTTCGAACATCGGATAAAACGAACCTACCCTACTCAGTTGTAGCTGCAAGAATCACTCAGCAACCCACACCCCATAGGTCCAGTAGAAGCCAAGCAACAGTTGTTGTAGAAGATGCAAATACAGTATCATTTCCTAAAGAGGCAAACAATGTTCATACTCAAGGTATTAGTTAGTCCCCCCATCCCTTACCTAAGTTTACTTCAACATCCTGCCCCCCCCCAAAAGATTCATCCGAAAGTTGCCAAGAATGGCAAAGACTTGCAACTTTTCTCACAGTCAGTCACTTAATTGAGGTTAGTAATGAACCAGGAGAAACCAAAAATATTCTCCAGAAAAAAGCTATCACCAAACTCCTAGGTGATGACATCTTGCAAACAGCTATAGCTCAACTATCTTTCATCAAAAAGGACATAGATTCCACATCGAAGCTAGTTAAGCCTGTTGACTCAACTGCTAATCAAATCGGTGCCATTGCCCTAGTCAAAGGCAAGAAATCTAAGAAAAAAACGGCAAACTTTCCATCCCAGTCCAAAATTACCACCAATGATAATTCGTCGGCTGAAGAAGAATTTCAATATTCAAATCAAGCAAATGATGAAACTTCGACCACAAAGGATATTTAAATGTATACTATGCAAGGTTTTACGTTTCTCACGAAATTATCACTGTGCAATAATGTTTTTTTTAACTATTACGATGACCAAAATAATTTGCACAACAACCTCCTAGCTAGTCCTAATAGCCGCTTAAGCCATATTAATTGTGAATATCTCGACACTTTTGATTTTGTAAAAAATGTAAAACCTAAGTTAATGGAAAAGACAAAACTTAATATAATCTGCTTTAACATCAGAAGCATAAGAGATAAGTCGGCTAATTTTAAAGATTTAATTTTAATTAACGGTAACTGAACTTTCGACGTAAATGGAAAAACGGAAACTTGGCTTTCAGAAATTGATGATACTAATGAATTCTCCCTCCCTGGCTTTCAAGCTATTCATATTGAAAGAAAATTAACCAAGTCCTCTGGTGGCATTTCTCTTTACATCCGGTCAAGTCTAAAATTCACCAGGCTATTACACTGTGAATCCTTATTCTCGCAACCTATAAATAATAGATGCATTTATTCAATAATTGTTGATATAAGTGTTGACGACAGTAATGACTATGATATCAGTTATGATATATCAGTTATCATTCGTTGTTCAAAGCGAAAGGACCTGTGTGTGATTTGTATTACATTATCTAAAACCTGCTAACTACAAAAGCGCAGTGACCTATTGAATGAAATTGGATATGATTTGTTGGACATAATTAATGAATAATGAACTAGATATTGAATGAAATTGTATACAACAATTTTGTTGGATATTTGGACGGATGAACCGATCATAAGGTGATTCATAAGCTCACGTTGACCTACCTATTCAAAGTTAAATGTAGTTTTTTGTCTATTTGATAATACATTTCAATGGTTCAGTTCGAAAAGGATGCTGTTGTTCTAGCAAAATTCAGAAGTTATCCACCATGGCCCTGCCGAGTGTTGGACATAATTAAGGCCAAGAACAATAAAATATCTTACGTTGGATTTTGTTACGGAAGCCATGAAATCGTGACAACAACAGCCTCACAGCTTTCGAACTTTGTTAGCATTTCAAAGGAGGCTAAGAAGAAAAATGAATTAGGCGTTGCGAACGCTTTTGCGGAATTAGCTGATTTTCCTCATAAGCATCTTGAGATTACTGGTTCGAGTTTACCAAATACATCGGTGAATTCAGTAAACTCTGTTTTTATCGGACTTGGACACACTTAAATCCAGTATCCGGAATGATATTGAAAAATAAGTTTGAAAAAAAGTTGTAATGTCAAATAGTGCGGATATGGTTAACTCTATCTTTTCTCATATTCACGACTCTATACTCGTTCAGTATTCGGCTAAGTTTGATGAGATTGAAAACAAACTGCGGGCTCTTCAAAACGCAAACCTAGCCCTGGAAAATAGGGTTGAACAGCTTGAAGCCCGTCTTGATGATATAGAGCAGGAAAAACGACTGAATCAGCTCGTATTTCATGGTGTTGACCACAGTGGGGGTCTTCCCATCTCTAAGTGTGTATTGAAAGTGATTACAGATAAAATGCAAATTTCTGATTTTTCTTCGACCGCAATAGTTTCTGTATTTAAATTTCGAGCAAATTATACTGATTCGGACACCATTGTAAATGCAAAAAAGCGTCCTTTGCCTGTGTTGGTTACGTTCAAATCTGCTGAAATTGCAAGAAAAGTGTTTTCATGTAAGTCAAAGCTTGCTCGGTCGGGAATTTTTGTCACCGAGTACCTAACATCAAAAAAGAAACAGATTCTTGACTTGGCTAAGAGTAAGCTTGGAAACAGAAATGTTTGGTCGAATAACAGGACAATTTTTGGAAAAAACTCGGTGGGAGAGATCCGTAAAATTCGAGCCATGGCTAAAGTGGTTCGTCTGCCGAATCTGACCATATAATTTTGTGTTTTGTAAATTGTGTTGTTGAATTACTTGTATGCTTGTTTTCCCTTTTTTATTTTATAGGCAATTTTTCGGTAACTTTTTTTTTCCTTCTTCTTTCTGCCTATCAGTATGTTTTTTTGTTGTAAAGGTAATTACCCTCTTCAATGAGTGCGAATATATATTATGACCCTTTGAATGAATTCGAAAAAAAACGGTTTATTCTTGGAAGCCAAGCTCATGACACATTTGCGGGGGATGATGAATGCATAGATAATTTTTCGTTGAATTGTCGCCCAAGTAATTATGTGAATCCGAATAATCTTTATGAGTATTCAAATCCTGAGAGTGCAGAAAGAGCGATCGTTTTCTGGAATTGTCAAGGTCTAAGAACGGCATATTCTTCTTTATGTGAGATTTTAAGTTCGCTAGAAAAGAAACCGTGTATTGTTGGCCTTTGTGAGACATTTGTTTCTAGCAAGTCACCGCCATGGGATTTTTCTGTCCCAGGATATATTTGCGAGCGAAGAGAACGGACAACCATGGAGCGGGACGGTCTAGGCCTTTTGATTAATGAAGGTACCCAATATTGGGTTAGGGATGACCTTTCCCTGTGGCTTGAAGGTAGGATCGAAACACTTTTCATTGAAATAAAAAATGAAGGGGAAAGGAACTTGATTTTGGGATTAATTTACAAAAAACCGTCATGTGATATTAGTTTTTTTCTTGATGAATTTGAACCATTGTTAGATAAAATTAATAATGAAAATAAAAACAATTTTATGATGGGAAATTTTAATATAGATTTACTAAAAAGAGCGAATAGCTTAGATTTTGTTAATATGATGGTGTCACATGATAGTTTTCTTCTTGTGACTATTCCAACTCGGATTTCGCATCTCTCGGCATCTTTAATTGATAATTTTTTCTTTAATGGTGGATTGCTTGAAAGATCCCAAGCAGATGTGATCGTGTCCGACGGCTCGGATCACCTTCTTTTAATAAGTAAAATAAAGCTAAATCAGTCAAAGGAAAATAAACAAAATGAAAGAACTTCGTTTTACCGTGAAATGAATAATAAAAACCTAAAGAGTTTTGCAATTATGATGGATGAAACAAATTTCTCGAGTGTAATAAAGGAAAAGTGTCCAAATACTGCATATGACCTATTCAGTGAGATAGTGAAGAATGTAATGAATGAAACATGTCCCTTGCGAAGAATAAACACTAATAGAAATTTTCCTAACAAACCATGGATATCAAAAGCTATTCTAGTTTCAATAAAGCAGAAAAACAAACTTTACGTGAATTATTTAAAGGATCATTCAGATGATAATTTTATAAAATTCAAAAGATTTTGGAATATTTTAAATTCAGTAAAACGGAATGCTCAGAAACTTTATTTTCAAAATGAATTTCATGAAAATCAAGGGAATATGAAAAATACATGGAAAACAATAAATAAACTTTTGGGTAAATTTCAGAGTAAGGAGGAGGTGAGAGTCATGGAGACAGCAGGAGGTCGTCTTACTGATTCTCAAGACATATCTGAATTTCTGTGTGGTTATTTTGCAAATGAAGGAAACAGACTTTGCGATCAAGCGCGGGCTAAACTACACACATCTGCGAGTTTTGGATCTGTCATTAAAAGACAGCCTGTAAGTCAGAATTCCTTTGAGTTTGCAAGGTATTCGGAACGGGAAGTGGCACGATTCTTGGGTACGATGAAGTCAAGCTCTAGCGGGATGGACGAGTTTTCCCTGAAACTCATAAAGGCCGCAAAAACGAGTGTCTTACCTGTGTTGACGCACCTCATTAACCTTTCTTTAGATCTTGGAGTCTTCCCCGAAGCACTAAAGATTGCAAGAGTGATTCCTCTTCATAAAGGAGGGAAAAAAGATGACCCATCGAATCGAAGACCTATATCTATTCTCCCATTTTTCTCTAAGTTGTATGAGAAAGTGGTACATGCCCAGTTAAGTTATTATATTGAAAAGAATAAAATTCTAATGGAAAATCAATTTGGGTTCAGAAAAGGGCTATCTACGGATATAGCAGTTCTGAAATTGGTTGATTGGATTAGTGATGCATTTGAAGCTGGTCTCATACCTGCAGCTGGGTTTTTGGATATGAAAAAAGCGTTCGATACGGTGGACCACTCAGAGCTTATTCAAGCTCTTGACTCGATTGGGGTGAAGGGTTCAAGTCTGGAGTGGTTTTCATCGTATCTACACAGTCGGTATCAGATAGTTCAGAATGGGTCATCTTTATCTTCAAAAAGAAAGTAGAGTGTGGGGTCACACAAGGGTCAATCTTGGGACCTCTACTTTTCGTTATTTTCATTGATCGAGTGAAACACTACCTGTCAGAGGCTGGTGTCATCCTGTTTGCAGATGACAATTTGCTCTTTCTGGCAGCGCCTTTACTTGATGTTTTATGTAATAAAATTCATAATGCAGTTTCTGAATTTCTAACTTTTTCTCAGCAAAATATGTTAACCCGAAACTTTTCTAAAACTTTTTTCATGATATTTTCTAGACTTTCTTCTAGTGCTGGAAATGACCATATCACGGTTCAAGAAAATGTGATAAAGAGAGTAGCAACAACGAAGTATTTGGGGTTTTTATTTGATGAAAACCTGTCGTGGAAAAACCATTCAAGTGAAATAGCTGAAAAATTAAGCAGAGGCCTTGGGGTGATGCAAAGAATTAAAAATCTAGTCCCAAAAAAGATCCTGAAAATGATTTATTTTTCTATATTTTACCCATATATTAACTACGGATGCTCTATATGGGCAAGTAATTTTGTTACATGTTTCAAAAGAGTACAAAAACTTCAGAATAGAGCTGTAAAATTATTATCTGAATTTGAAGATTCTGATGAGGTTCCTGCTCATGAGCATTTTAAAAAGAATAAGTTAATGGAAGTATCCCAAATTCGAGATTACCATGTCGCGATTTTCTCGTATAAATATTTGAATCTGCTGCTCACCCCTGCTTTTGAAAATATTTTTACTTTTAATAGAGACCTTCATGATCATAATGCAAGAAAAGCTGATGACTTAACTCATGAGTTTAGGAGCACCACTCGGGCATCTTTTGTGATTCGCCATTATGGTCCCCATGTTTGGAATATATTGCCCGAGTGTGTGAAAAATGCGCCTAGTCTTCAGGCTTTCTAGTCAAGGGCAAATAAGTTTATCTTATCAATTGAGTGAATTTTGTGTTAGGTTCACTCCGGGTTGTCATTATCTTTAATGTATTTCTATTAGTTAGTGGTCCTTTTTTCTTTTTTCTTTTTTTTTCTATCTACGGAGGTTCTCTTACTCTTTATACATTTTTTCATTTATTCATTCATACTATAATTTTATTGTGTGTTGAGTATCAAGGTATGAATGTTATTTTAATTAGCAGAGAGTGATAACCTCGCTTGCCCTTTCAAGCTTATTGTCTTTCTTGGCAGGCGAAAGGCGAATAGTGTTTGTTTTCTTTTTTAATAAATGTATATCTCATATCTCATCTCATAATCTTTTTGATGACTTTTCTAGTTTTATTAATTTACCACAAAAGAAGGCAATAGTTTTTGGGGACTTCAATTGTAATTTACTAAATGTTAGCAGTAATAGCGATTGTGATACCTTCTTTGAAACATTTACCTCAAGTGGTCTTCTTCCAACAATCCTTTTTCATACTAGAGTTGATCCTATGAGGTCTACCGCTACTGTAATTGATAACATTTTTGTATCCACTTCCCTGGGAAACCACCTGTCCTCCAAAATAATATTCTCTGACCTGTCAGACCACTTTCCAATCCATCTTTCCCTACCCTTCCAACCAACTACTAAACAACCTAGAACTAATACCCCTTCGTCTAATAGAATATATAATATTGTGAATATGAACCGGTTCACGGATCGTTTGAAATCATTTGACTGGTCAAAGGTTTTGGATTGTCAGGATGTTAATTCAGTCACAAATGTTTTTACACAGGGACTGAGTGATCTTATCAGTTCAACCTTTCCAGTCTGTAAATCAAACCGAAAAACTACCTATATACACCCCTGGATGTCCAATAGCCTGATAATCTCTTCATACTGTAAAAATGACCTATATAAGATAGCTTGAAAAACCAGTAGCGTTATTGACCTAACTAATTATACAAATTACAAAAACTTATATACCAAACTCATCCGTGAAGCAGAAAAAAATTATTATTATTCAAAAATCACTCACTGCAAAGCGAACTTGCAAAAAATTTGGTCAACAATAAATGAAATTCTTTCAAAAAAAAAGGAATTCAAGATCTATACCTATTAACCTTAAGGACATCAGTGGCAGATTAATTGACCCAATTTCAGTACCGGATGCTTTTAATAATTATTTCACCAATATTCCAAATGCTAACTCCTGTTCCCCCTCCGAGTCAGTACACCCTAGCAAGAATCCCAGATCCATATTTTTCTCTCCAACTGATAGTAATGAGGTGCTTCAAGTTATCGAATCTCTCTCTAATAGTAGTACACCTGACTTCCTTGGGATAAGTAATAAGCATCTTAGGACCGCATCTTACTGTATTTATCTACCCATTGAGAACACAGATCACTTGTCTTTTACTTATGGAGTCTTCCCAGAAATATTTAGGTCAGTAATTTCTATCCTCATTCACAAGAAAGTCGATCAACCTGAAATAAGTAAGTATCATCCAATGACACTTCTCCAGGTTATATCCAAAGTGCTCGAGAGAATTATTTCCAACGTCTTTCTCCCTTTTCATGTGGGATTAATCCTTCAGAGTTCAGAGTCGTTGATTTGTTTTAATCAATATGGCTTCCGTTC
This sequence comes from Artemia sp. Qi Xiang Cuo, assembly GCF_049724085.1. Lineage (NCBI taxonomy): Eukaryota > Metazoa > Arthropoda > Branchiopoda > Anostraca > Artemiidae > Artemia > Artemia sp. Qi Xiang Cuo. The sequence continues at coordinate 24,703,992 of NC_142801.1, forward strand.
CAAACTTTAAACTGCTCGTGCACTAATATACGCTACACAGTTAATATGTTCCCAACTTGACCATAAAAATACTGTAATTGGTTTATTTCTGGATTTTTCTAAGGCCTTGGACATGGTTGATCACAGTATTTTACTAAGTAAACTCAAGAACATAGGGATTAGTGGAATTCCTTTCTCATGGTTCGGCTCCTATCTCTCTGGTAGAGTACAGAGTGTGAGTCTGAGCGGCATGACCTCGCATTCCCTACCTGTCCGAAGGTGCGTCCCGCAGGGCTCTGTTCTTGGTCCAATACTTTTTCTCCTTTATATTAATGATTTGGTTACAGGCCTGGGTCCATCAGTGCACCCAGTACTTTTTGCTGACGATACCAACTTTTTCATCACCGGCCCTAATTTACCATCCGTCGTCACCTCTGCTCAAATTCTTCTGAATAGAGCACAGGAATGGTCTCTCGTTAACTGCATGACCATTAACAGCAAGAAAAGTCAGGTTGTATTATTTCGAACCCCTTACAAAAAAATGAAGCTCAGCAAGCACTTGGCCTAAAATATTCCACCAATCTCCTCCCGCAGGTCGAAGTCTTGGTGTACACATAGGCTACTCTCTATCATTTGCGGCTTATGTGTTCTGCATCAGAGCAATAATTCTCCGACTGGTAAGTATGATTAATCGTGTGCATAATTTTCTTCCCCCAGATATCCTTGGCACCCTTTATTGCTTTTTCATTTAGCCATATATCTCATAGTGTGGATCTGTTTGGGCAACACTTATCCTTCAGTTACCAATAAATTAAAAACTGCCCAGAACCGTGCCATCAAAGCAGTTTTTCGGCTGCCCCGACTATATCCCACTCAGGACTTGTTCTCCGATTTTGGTATTATTCCTTTGGAACAAATTATTAAAAAATTAAATTTATCCCTTGCATACTCTGCTTACTATAAAAACCTTTCTCCCCAATTGTTATCTTATTTTAATTGGAATAATTCTGAAGGCCTATGTCTCCGTTCATCCAACCGTTCCTTTATTGTCCCCAAGTGTGTCTCTAGCTCCGCCCAGCGATCCCCCATTTATAAATCTATACTTCAAAGGAATATGATACCCTCCAGTATCGAGCTATCCATAAGTTTTCGCACGCTGTATAACAATGTTACTAAACTTTGATCTTATAAATTTATAAATTTTTATAATAAATTTGCTTTAATTTACCCGTGTTTTCTCTTTTTTTTCTGTTTTTTTTTTCTCTTTTTTTTCTCTCTTGTTCATTTTCAATTTTTTGTTGTTATGGTCCTCAACAAGTTCGCTTCCAGGATCCATATTATTATTGGTGTTATGTTTCATCTTGTTTTTATTTCAATAAATTGAAAATAATAAATTGACCTTGGATGGAGACGAAGTTTTTTAACCGTGTAGGGGTTTTTGAATCATCTTTCTTTTCTTTTTAAGTTCTTCGTTTTTGGTTTAAGTGTCTGGTTTTATGAAGCTGACGTAGGTTTTGTTCTATGGGCTTTGTATCGCCTTTATTCATTTTTTTTATTCTTTTTTTTGAAGTTGAGATAATACTGGTGGAATAATGAAAATCCTTTGGTTAGGCAAGGAGATCAAGCTACTTGTAAGGGTTCAATACCATTTTCTTCTTAAAAATTTTCTAGCCTTTAAGCTTACAAGTGAAAGTATAAAGTCTGATTTTTTTTTTTCAAAAGAGGGGACATTACCCATGTAGCTGGTAAAAGGCCCCGGGAGATTATTTAAGGTTTCTACCCCTATCCCTTCGCTACTTGTAAGTTTCTGTTAAGAAAGGTTCTATATCTGTCTTTGCTTGAAAAAAAAGCTTAGTTTATAGAATAATATTTTATGAAAACTTCCTTTTAACAAATGTTTTAAACCAGGTTTAGAACTTTCAAGTTTATTTACAAATATGGACAATAGGGATGTGAAGAGACTGAGACATCAGTGTTGGTAAATACTAAACCCGAAATTTTTGCACATCCTTACACTCAAACTTAGACTGAAAGCCTGTCTGATTTCAGCTTGTAGCATGCCTATTTACGTAGTACCTTCGGTATTTCCACGGTTGAAGGGCATGAAACATGAAAATCTGAGCCTTTCTGGCAATTAGATAATGCGAATAATTTTAATATCTTAGTTCAAATTAATCTGTCACTACACGTGTTAATATTATATTAATATATGTATCATCATATGCCAAAACTCTCTTACCATATCTTAAAATTCTTAGGGTCTTTTTGGAATAATGCAAAACACACCTAATCTTAAAAATGCATTCGCATTTATGCTTATAAAAGAAATAATTGGCCATTTGGAGAAATATATTGACTAAGATGTATTGGACAGAGTACCAAGACAGAATCGAGAAAATAAATATATAGCAACACGAAAACACCAAATTTGTTCACCTTTTGAAGCAAAAACGGGTTGGCAAAACGTTTTGCTTGTTTTATCTGCGATTTGACCTGTTTGGTGCGACTTCTTCGTGCACGTTTCGTTTGATGACTGAAGTGCTAAGTACAAGTCTTTGTTGGATTGTAAATTAGAAATGTGGGGAACAGAGACCCGGCAGATAGTGGTCGCTTTATCATCGCAGGACGACTAGGTATTCAAGTCGCTGATGTCAATATAGAAAAGTACACTTTTTTGTTGTATCTTCTACTGATGTCGAATCACCAATAAAGGGTTGGGCACACGTAGCTGATTTCGGGAACTGATTTCCAAATCAGTTCCGATTTTGAAAGAAATTGAGGTCGATTTGAGCTTGAGGAATTTTCTAGTTTTCGGCGCCAATTTACAAAATCAGCGCTGATTTTCATCATGATCATCACAAAAAAATGGGATACAAATAAATAGTCAGCCAGAGGTTTTTGTAATGAAAGACCCCACTACTGAGCTGAGAACTAAACTGAGAACTCAGCTGAGATCAATCAAGCAACTATTAATAAACTGCAGTTGACTATTTGTGTCCATGATTTTTTGTTTTGAAAATTTTGCGCAATAAATTTTTGAAATACTATAATGGTTTTGGAGTACTAGCTATCGTTGTGTGTTCGACTGGTTGTCAAATTGAATGCGCATTAAAATTCCTAAGGGGCAGGGAAAAGAACCAAAGCCCTAATAAAAAAAAGTCAAAGACTTCTCTGTGTTACAAACTATGTAGCGAGTGAATTCTATAAAACTAGTGCTATTTTTCTTTATACTAGCTTTAAACTAAGATGCTACAGCTTAGAGTCCACACCCTTCTCTTTTGGTCTTTTAATACTATGTTGGACTTTCGTACCTTTTTGTACTTCTCAAGGCACTTAGGGTGGTGACTAGGAGACTGAATCTCTTTTTGGTTCCAGCAGGTTCCATTTCCATTCTCACACCCGTCTTAGGCATATGGGTTAATATTGTCGGAACATAAAGTTTAGCCATATTAGCCACGAGCTCGGCTAAGGTGTATGGGTTAATACTGTCGGAATATAAAGTTTAGCCACACTGGCCACGAATTTACCCTAAGAACCACATGTTTGAATTTTCTCAAAATGTCGTTTTGACACTGTGTCTACGAATTTCCGGTACTAGGAATGGCTCTATTTAAATTAATGCATATTCTGTAATTTCTATACGTCATGGAAAATAACTTGAATATTTTTTCTGAAAGACACGCCCCACCCACATTTCGCTAGCCTTGGGCTGTTTCTCAGCCTCTTCCTACTTGATCCATTGCTCACCGATTTCCATACAATTCTATACAATTTGAATTCTATACAGTCAAAATAAGTTTTGATTCCTATTCAATTGGTGAATTTGACAACCCTTTTGTTGGAAACAGACCCACTTAATTGGAAATCAAGCATTAAGCGTGTACTTATCGCTGCCTACTTATTGCCTTTTGGCTTAGGACACTTGCTTGATCACTTAAGACTATCTTCCACGATTCCTAAATATCCACGAGTCGAAAGAGGTCCAACGTATTCACATTTGTGTGGTTGCGTAGTAGCATGAGGGCTTAAGTCATAAGTCCACTCTAGACTCTTCAATTATGCTCTCTAAAGATCCCCGAGGTGTATATCAGAATAGATCTTGCAAGGTCTGTAACATGAAGCTGAAGAAGGGTCGAGGGATTTCTTGACCTATTATAGGTTCTCCAGTTATGCAGACACATACCCAATCCGTGAAATAAGTATTCATCGTTTTTTGGTTTATGACAGTGATCCTATCATTTAAGACCATTCTCAAATGGATCCCAAAATTTTCATGGGACGAAAAATCTGCAACATGCCTGTAGTTAAGAAGCTGGGGGAATATGCCTGTAGTTTTGAAGCTGGAGGAATGGAGAACTCATGGCATCTGCGATTATGCATACTAAAACCCTTGCATTATCGTGATTTCGACAAGGCATAGCACACCCTTAACTAAATTGTGTGTATGAAGCTCATGCTTTTAATAGGCTGTGTACAACATCTGCAGCCCGTGTACTGGTATTTTGAAGCAATTATGTGGCTAAAATTGCAATTTTCGATGGAAAGTTTTCTTCGCCCTTCCCCCGTGCTGTAAGGATCAAATTTACTATCAAAGGTACATTGTGTGGAGCTAAAATCGTTCTTCTGAAAATGCCTTTCTTGAAATGTTGGTCTGATGCCATGTAGGGCTGTGAGAGTGACTGGGTGTACAAAGGGTGTTTGGAATAAATTGCAATATTGCTTCTTCATAAATTAAATAAAAAAAACAATTTTTTTCATCCGAAAGTAAGAAGCAACATTAAACCGTAAAATGAAGAGAAATTATTCCGTATATGAAGGGGGTTGTCTCCTCGTCAACACCTCGCTCTTTACGCTAAAGTTTGTTAGTAATTTTGAAAAAAAAACTTCTCGTTGTTCAAATTAAACGAACATAGTGTTTCAGAAGTCGTTTTTAAAGAATTGGGAGAAAATTTAAACTTCAGCGTATGGAGTGAGGTGTTGAGGAGGAGGCAAACCCCTTCATATACGGAATAATTTCTGTTCGTTTTATTGTATAATGTTGCTCCTTACTTTCAGTTGAAAAGACTTGTTTTTTTAATTTAATTTCTGATCGTTTTTTAAATAATGCCAGGAAATCTGTCCCCAACTCCACGGAAAAAATCACTCCCCACGAAAATATCCTCTAGACAATTCAATCCCGGTGAAAATTTACCCTGGAGAATTACTCTTAACCACTCTCCGCATAAAATTGAGACGGAAAAGAGAAAGCAAGACATATAAAAAGAATTTTGTATAAGAATTCTGGCAAATTCCTGCTGTGTATAATTTCCCCTGACAAGTTCACTCCTTGGAAAACTCCCTCCCCATGGCAGATTCTCCCGTAGAAAAAAACTTTTGAAATTTTGTCTCCCCCCCCCCCACACGAAAATGTATGCCTACATCCCAATAACAAATACTATGCGCAAACAATGGGAAAATTTTATAACTTAAAGACCTTTCCCCTGGAGCTGTGGGAGGGGGGGGGTCTTGTCATACCCAAAATCATAGTTATTGGGTCTTTCAACTATGATAAACAATATTGCAATCTAAAAATTTTGATGGGACGATTTCGGGAAAAAAGGGGCGGGGAGGGGGCCTAGATGCCCTCTAGTTTGTTCGGTCACTAGAACTTTTAATTTCCGTTTGAGTGAGTCCTCTCCCAATATTCTAGGACCACTTGGTCGATACGATCACTCCTAAAAAAGAAAACAAACACACAAATAAAAACGGACCCGTGATCTTTCTTCTGACAAAAAAAAACAAATTTTTTGTAAATAGGTGCTTGAAACCTTGCAGTATGGTTCTCTGATACGCTGAATCGGATGGTGTTATTTTAATTGACATCACTTGACTTTTAGGGGCTGTTTTCTACTTTTTTTGAAAATCAGGAAAATTTTCTCAGGCTGGTTATCTTTGATGGGTAAGATTAAACTTAATGAAATTTATATAGGCTATTGAAAATATTCTTTTGATATATCTATTGGTATAAAAATTCCGTTTTTTAGAGTTTTGGCTACTATTGAGCCGGGTCGCCCCTTACTTACAGTTCGTGACCACGAACTGTTTGAAACACTCCTACATTGTCACTTTTATTTTTTCGCTTGGTTTATAGCGTATGAACTTGACACCTGGAAAACCCAATTTAAAACCATGCAGGTCAAAATACTAAAGGACAAAAATCATAAAGATTTGACGTCCGAAAGAGAATTGTCTAGACTAAACCCTTTGTTTCCCTTTGCTTCCCCTGCAGACATCCAGTGAAACTCCTGTTAAAAATTTTTTTTTTTTTTTCAACTGCATTTGTCATAGCCCTAGGATTTTTCTTACCTTTTCTGAAAAATGATTTTATTCTACTCACCATAGAAACAAAATGCGATACTTCCCAAAATTTGTCCTCCTCCAGGGATTTTTCTAATTCTCTCCGTGCCTTAGTAATCTTTAAATAACCTCATTCATATTTATACATTATTTTTTTTTTCTTTAGTTGTGAAAGCTTTGTAATCGGGGTAAACTGTATTTATTATCTATAAGTTTTATATATGTCAAACCTAGTTATCAATTTAATCAGGCTATTGAATTTGCAGTGTTGTCATGACAGAAGCCAAGAAAGTGTTCATTTGTTTCCATTTGTTTCGACAGGCAGTGTTCCAAAGATTTCCCGAAGGAGAAAACCCTTGGTTCCTAATAATTTTTAATCCAAAGAGTTGGGGCTTTATCTGTTATACTTTGTTTTCATTCCCTTGGATTCCAGTGGATATACGGGCAGCTGACGTTCTTCTTCTAATAAAATCAATTAGAAAACATTCTCGACTGTGAGGATTACCAAATTGCTCGTGGAAAAAAATTATATTATTTGTTTGAGATGAGAAAAACTAGATCCCTGTAGGTTTAAGGAAAGAGAAGAAAAGATATTACTCTCCTACGATTCCAAGATTAATACTGTGCTTAAATTTCATTTGTTTACACCTGCTACGTATTTTTTTCTAAAAATTACATTATTGCTTATTTCTGGAGAGACCAATAAACCCGCCTTTCAAAAATTTGATTGGTTTTAAAACCTCTATTGTGAAATTTTGAGTCAATAAAAAAAATCGAATTCGTTCTGATTTTTTCTAGTTTGGTATGTTTTTTGCCAGTAAAAAGAACGAACACTTACTGTCTAAAGATTTCCCACACGATAAAAAATCCGAACACATTCGTTTTTTTTTTTTTAATTAACACAAAATTTCACAAAGGGGGTTTTAAATCCAACCAAATTTTTGAAAGGTGGGGTTATTTGTCTTTCCAGAAATAAGCATTAATGAAAGGTATTTAATTTTAAAGTTTACGAGTAGAGTTAACTTTTTAAGTTTTTTTTTATAAGTAAAATCTTTCTTTCTCTATGGTCCGACCTTAACATTCTTTTTATGGTTGGTTAGGTTCAAGTTGGAGCACATGCCTCGACAGTTTTTCGGAAAATAAATTGGAGCAAAAATTTTCGAATTTGAAGCCCTGAAATATTCCACTAAGTCTTTTCACGTCATATGCTAAAAAAGTGTAAACTTAAAGTTTTCTTTTGTATGAAACAAAAGTTTAATTTCTCAGGGATCTAATTTTGTAGCTATATTTTCTGTTTTCCTTGATTTCAGGGTTAAAGTAGAACTGTGTTAATTTCAAGATTTGTTTACGGACAGGGCTTAGGGGTATACTTGTTTAAGAAGCACTTATATTAAGATATATGGAAATTAAGAAACAGAATTAAGTGCTGCCCAGAAATTGGCAATCTTTGGCAAGTCCACGCTATATAGACTTATGCTCTATGTCATGATGTGTCTAGTAATTAAACACTGGCATAATGTGCCAGTCTGTGCTTGAAAAGTGACAGACGTCACAAAAGTTTTTGATACTTATTGATCACTTGGCTATCTTATTCTTATTTTTTTTTTGTTATATTTACTTTTATATTTTATATTTATTAACTGTTTGCCCTATTCAGGCAAAAATAGTTGTTGTCTGGTACATAATAGCATACCAAAGTCATGGTATACGCTGTGCCAGGATTAATTTTGTGTACAACACAAAAAAATGAAATGAAAAATGTGGACACTAAAAATGTAACATGGGTATCGCGAACAAAATAGCATGTTTTAACATGCTATTTCGATATTTGACAGTTTAGAATTTTGACTTCCAATTTTAACCACAATTATATGGAAGGAGTCATTAGTCTCTATAACTGGAGAGCCCACAACAGGGTACTGGGGCCAAAAATACGTTCTCCCTTCTTACTTTATAGATTTTGAATCTGCTCTCTCGATATTTGGTGGCTCTGAGACTATATGGCATTTAAACTTCAGAGAATGGGTTTATGAAACGATCAGATGATCCTTTTGAGCAGACACGTTACCTGTGTGGTGTTTCAATTTGTCCAAAGCTAGTATTTTACGGTTATTTGAGTCACTCATCTATAGTATGGTGCAAAGTTGCAACATGCTGGCTCTAAAACAAAACGTATCATGTAGCCTACGTGTTAAGCAAAAGTTTGTACTTTCAACTACAGCTTCTATTGGGGGAATCTTTTGTCTGTATGTTAGAGTGCCCAAAAATGCCTTAGTAATAATTCAACCATTATATCATAGTAATTTCTAGAATGTATTGAGGGAGTTGATTCGAACGGAAATTTAAAGCTGTAGTACCTTTATTGAGCAACAAAATAGTATTTGACACTGAGAATCGCCTATTCTATCCGTATTTTTTTCCACAAAACAAGACTTTTGGCCCAAGTGAGGCCAGTATGCTGTCAAGTGAAAATTTTGGTACAGCCATTCGTGTCAGCAAAAAATGTCCGATTTCCAGGAAAGTTTATTAGTGTTGCAGAAATTATAGGAACAGAAGTGGTGACGTTTTTATGTTTTATTCTTAACATTTGCATCACAATATTGGAAATCAGACCATTTTTAAAGAAATTATTTTTGTCTAGAAGAATCCTTCGAGTTGTGTCTTTTATTATTTTCAATTTTATGCCCGTCTCTGTATCCTGCTATCGTCCTATTTGAAACCGAACCATGTCGCTTTGCAAATCAATTCTACAGATATTCAAGAAATACGTTCAATAAACCGACCTTCTTTAATGTAAATTTAGTGCTATATTTCTTTCCTTTGATGGCATTAATAACGTTTCAGAGTCATCATTGAAAAAGAATTGATTTTAGAAATTCATCTAAGATACAAAGCTTCAAAAAGGAAATGATAACAGCAAATACTGACAATCTTATTAAAGAACAATAGGTAGATGGATCGATCGTTTTAATAATGGGAAATCATAGCAAATTTTAAATAAGTTTCCGAAGACCTCATTAGACAGAGCTGGCCCACACAAGAGGCTTCATGAGCACAAAGACTTTTAGAAAATTAACCTTGAAAGAGGGAAATTTCTTGTAGTCTGCTTAATTGAGGGGAAAATTGAAAACTCGAATTTTTTAATTTTACTGTGGCGTGAGTTCATGGCAACAATGGAAGTCCAATATTGCTCTTTGAATCATACCATTGGGTAAAAACCACTTTGCAAGCATTATCAGACATGTTATTGTTGAATGTTGCACAGTACACTGCACAAATATATATATATATATATATATATATATATATATATAAATTAAAGATCATTATCTAGTAGTGTCTAGGGTCAATTTAAAGCTGTATTTAGAAAGGGTAACTCCATCCGGGGAGCTATGACGTTGGTAGACTCCAGGATGAGAGTTTGAGAGAATCCAGGAACAGTTGAATACTAAACTAGAATATTTTGAAATTTGACAGTGCAGAAAATTAATGGAATAGTTTTAAGAAAATAGTTAGTATATATACATATATGTTTATATATAACCAGGGCGTATAAAAGTGTGGTTATTGATTTGAAAATTAAAGGTCATTATCTAGTAGTGTCTAGGGTTAATTTAAAGCTGAATTTAGAAAGGGTAACTCCATCCGGGGAGCTATGACGTTGGTAGACTCCAGGATGAGAGTTAGAGAGAATCCAGGAACAGTTGAATGCTAAACTAGAGGATTTAAAATTCGACAGTGCAGAAAATTGATGGAATAGTTTTAGGAACATACTTTGTGAAGTAGCTGATTGTGTCTTAGAGTAGAAAGTTAAAAAACACAGCTAGGATTTTTAGTGATAATGCTTTGTGTTTAATAGAGGAGGAAAGGGTTGTACAAGAATTATTTGAGTGGTATATCATATGAAAATAAGAGGGGTGTGAAAAAAAGTGGAGAAAGCATCAAAACATGGACTAAGGGGGTTTGAAGTAGAGGCCATGGATGAAATTACCGAAGATCTGGGAGATGTAGCCAGACGGCATAATAGTAAATGATAGTACTAGCATGTTAATAAATTGAGAAGGAATAGTCAATCTGGACTTGTCCCAGTTAAAGATAGGAACTGGGCCTTAGTTAGTGATAACGAAAGAGTTAAAGAGAAATGAGTAGTACTTTTTGAGAATATGCTAAACCGTGATAGAGTTACAGGAAAAAATATAGGAAAGAATGAAATTGAGAAGGAATATAGAAATTTTAATAAATTGAGAAGGAACTGTTAATCTGGACTTGTTCCAGTTAAAGATAGGAACGAGGTCACAATTAGTGATAAAGAAAGAGTTAAAGAGAGATGAGTAGAACATTTTGAGAATGTGTTAAACCGTGATAGAATTACAAGCAAAAATATAGGAAAGAATGAAAAATTTTGTGGCACTTTAGACGTGGAGAAAGACTTATTTTGTGAGGAAGAATTAGTGACAGTACTAAAAGGATTAAAAAATAATAACGTCCTAGAGAGTGAGTTTCTTAAATATGGTGGTCATGAGATTAAAAATAAGCTACTGACGATTATGAGTATGATTTTTGAAAAAGGTGAAGTGCTTAGCGATTTTAGGAAAACTAATTAAACCCCTCGATAAGAAAGGTAGTAAGAGTGAGTGTGGTAATTATAGAGGGATTAGCCTCGTTTCTGTGGATAGAAAATTACTTAGTATGATGGTACTTTTGAGACTTTGAGACGCAGTAGATTTTAATAGAAAAACAATGTAGTTTTAGGAAGGGTAGAGGTTGCGTCGACCAAATTTTCAATCTTAGATTAATAAATGAGAAGTGCCTGAGTCGTCAAACACCTTTAGTCCTCATTTTTATTGATTATGATCAAGCGTTTAATTCAGCTGATAGAAGAGCTATGTGCGGCACTGATAGTGCTATGTACAAGAATAACATTACTGCGGTGAAGGTAGGAAATTAGCCTAGTAGCTGGTTTCACATTAAAGGAGTTAAGCAGGGTTGCGTTCTATCCCCATTTATATGGATTATTTTGATAGACTTTGTCCTAAGGAGCGCAGCAAAGGCAATGGGAGAACACGAGATAAAACGGAGAAGTAAAACTCCTTGACTTAAATTATGCTGATGATTTAAGAATCCTAGATGAAAGGTGTTAGCAAAATGGATGAACTTTAAGAGGTTTTGCGAATTCAGAGTGCAAAAATAAATTTGAAGATTAATGTTAAGAAGACTAAGTGGCTAGGATTTAAGCATCATAGATAAAAGGTGTTAGCAAAATGGATGAACTTTTAGAGGTTTTGCGAGTTCATAGTGCAAAAATAAGTTGGAAGATTAATGTTAAGAAGTCTAAGTGGCTAAGGCTAGGAATAAGTGAAGGCGAAAATATGATTCTGGATAACGAGAAGATCTATCAAGTGGACAGCTTCACTTACCCAGGTAGCATTACTAGGAAAAAAGTAGGATGAAGTGAAGATGTTAAAATAGAATAGTCAAGGCCCAGGGTGTTTTTTCACAGTTTGAAAAAAGTTTGGAAGATTTGCTAGTTGTTTTCCAGAGAAATTGCCTACAGATTTTGGTACCCGACTGACTGGTCGTATCTCAAACAGTAGACTGTACGAAAAGGTGGTTCAATCCCACTTTCTAGGACTATAATGAAAGACAGGCTGAGAAGGCTAGGGCATGTTCTGTGGATGAAGGATGACTAAGTGGATGACTAAGAAAGATGACTTAGACTAATTGCCAAAGATTGTTCTCGTCAGCGGACTGTCTAGGGGTAAATAAAAAGTAATTCGTCTCTGGTTGGGATGAGGGGATGTTGCGAGGAAAGATTTGAGGTAAATGGGAACTTCCTGGGAGGGTGCATAGAGGGAGGCTTTGAATAGGTTGGATTGAAGGAGGAGCGTCCGTAGCTGTGTTGATCTCAGGCGGGTTGGTGCTGCAGTGAGGTGTTACTAGTAGTTGTTGTAGTAATATATAATAAATAGCTATACAAAATGAAAAAATTCAGTACTCATTTTTCCTGGAGTTTAAGCTTGTCAGAGAGCTAGTTTCGAAAATAAACAAACCTGTGAAATATATTTCCCTTCCAAGTCGCAGATTTTTTCCATAATAAATACTTTCGATTCATGTAAATTACCACTCCTGATCAACCAGGGGTCTTTAGTGAAATACCACTGGGTCATATGAGTTTTATTTGCTTTGTTTGAGTTTTGTTTGATTTTGTGGAATATATGCTAATATCTAATGGCCTAGTCCACAATAGTCAAATATCTTTCTGTTCACGGGTTTGCGGGTTTATAAGGCGAGAAGAAGGCTTGATCGTCAAAACCACATGACATTAAAGAGTTAAACTTTTAGCCCTTCGCAATTTAAATTTATAGCCCTTCAAAATAAAAACCTGTCGACTTAACTTTTAAGCTACCTTTCTGAAGACAAGCAAAAGAAAACAGATAAAAAAAATTATGAAAAGGCACTAACTTAACAAACCAGAGGAAGAAATTACAAACTACAGCAGAGAGCAAAAAAAAATTGGGACACGCTAACCAACTTCAGAAAGAAAGAACAGGTTAGAGAAAATACAAGATAACCCGTATTAAGTATTAAATCGTTGAAAAATAAATAGAGACTTGTAGCTGCTTACTGCACATCACCAAGCGCTACAGCTGAGCAGACAATCACATATATTTTAGCAATTAGAGTTTTGGAACCAGCAGTTATTTTAGAAATAACTATTAAAGTTTACCATTAATGCTAAAAACTAGATTCAAATTAATTTTGTTTTTCGGCAAAACGATTACTTCGGCTCCGAACAAGATTATATTGACATAAACTACTTTACAAAATTCATGACATCCGTACATTTAAAATTACATGAGGTACCTATTCAGAGCTCTGTATGTCTGTCAGAAAGTATAAATGCCTTGCCAAACAACGTAAAGACACCCACAATCTACACAGCTATGCGGATAAGTATATATAGGGCTAGGAGATAATTTTTTAAATCAACAGTTGTTTTTGAAATGATGCTAAATAAGATAATGGTTTGGAATGCTGCCATCTAATTTCAAGACATCTTTGTGTTTGAAATTCAATATTATACATGTTCAGAACTTAGTCTATCAGAAATTATAAGTGACTCACCAAGTAATTTTGTAATTTTTAGACATCAACAGTCTATGCATGTGAAGATAACCTGGCAGAAAAGTGTATTTTTGGAACCAACAGTTATTCCTGTGATGACAATCAAAAAGGGTTGCTGCTGCTAAAAATCCGGATTATTTTACGAGCTTTATAACAAAAACATTGTTTAGGTTCTGAAAAAAAGGAATAGTTTGATATGCTGTCTTCTAAAACTCAAGACATCTAAGTATTTGAACTTCCATAAGCTACCAATTTTGAACTATAGATGTTCGTCAGAAAACAGCCTGCTAATTAATTTTCTCTCGTCTGAATTCAATTTCACCCGGAATCCAAATCACCTACGTTTAGCTTATAAACACCACATTAACAACTGGCTTTGAGAATGTCCCTACAAAATTCGTTGTGTTAACTTGTGTGCATGGCAGAAATCGGATATGTAATTGGACAGAGTGGGTAACCGACGAATAACAAACGAACTAAATTCGAGTTATTTTTATTTCTTTCTAATCATGTTTGCCAAGCTATAAGCAGTTAATATGAAAAATGTTTGTCAACTCTTAGAAAACCCATGTAACAATACTATATATCCAGCTAAAAAGCATATCAATTCTGCACAAAGTGTTTTTTATTTATGATATTCTTAGCTCTTTTATATTATCCAAACTGGTTAATTGCGATAACCAGGGTAATTTTTAAGCTAACCAGTCTCTAAATGCATATTTTTATAAGTCACTTTTCTTTTTTCCAAATAGGATGGCTATGGAACTGGTGACGATGAAAACTCAATTGCTTTTGACGGATCTCGTAGGCTAATTTGGTATAATGCTCTTCCCGCAAGTCATAGCCTGGATACATGGAAGCCAGGAGACATTGTCGGTTGTTTACTTGACCTTGAATCCCAAGAGATAGATTTTGCTTTAAATGGAAAATGGACAGGACCGCAAAAAGAATTTTTCAACAAGCCTAGGTACGTTCGATTTCTGCACCTCAATTAACTTGGGAGGGGGGGGGGGGTATATTTTCCTTAGTCTGGGTTTTGTTGCTGTTTGTTACGTTCGTACAATAATTGGATGTTATTTTAACTACACACTTTTTTTGCTGAAGAAAAAGTTTAATGGAAAAGAGTTTAATAATTATCTTATTATAATACAAGTGGGTATAATCTTTTTTGCAGAAATAATGTTTGCTGTTAATATAATTCAAAGATTTCATCGAAAGAAAGGATCTTTAAATAAAATGTGAAAAATATTGTTTTTAAAGACGCGAGAGACGCGAGACAATATAACTTAAATACGACTATGCAGAAGGCCTTTTAGAAATGACTTAGACATTTATTTGTTAAAAAAGCATTAGCAGTTATACAAAAGAGAAAATTAGGAAATCTCTTAACAGAATGATGAGTAATATCCATTTATGCTCTAGGCTGTCCACAGGATGGCTTCAGCCCAGTAGAAGGCCAAAAATCATGCTGATGTTCAATTTCTATGATAGAAAACCCACCCCAAATTTTAAGTAAATATAATTTAAATAATTATCATAAAAAAACTACAGTAGACTGGAGATCCCCATTAAATAATCAAATTTTTACCAAAAGTTTAAATCTCAATCCAAAACATTAGCTCTTAAGTATAAAAGCTTTAAGAAATTCACGAATACGATGTTAAAACCTAAAAAGAGTAGAGATTAGGTCAAGAAACTTAAACGAACAGAAATTACTATGAATAAATGAGTAAGCCCAATACGAGCAAACAAAAATGAATAATCAAAGCAAACTTAAAGCAGACAGAAATTACCATGATTAAATAAATGAAACTCAAATCGAAATTTACAATAAATTAATGGTTAAAATGAACTAAAATTATCATAAATATGAGTAGAGCTACTGCAGCATCAAACCTCCTTAAGACTGGTGTCATTTGTGTTTTACTGAAAACAATTGCGAATCGTATGTTTTTAAGCTGCCATAATATCAACAGTAACAAAAATAAATTGAAATAGTAGTCACTTTTGAAAGTAAACAAAAACAGCTTCTTAGGGTAAACACATTTGTGGCTTTCAATTAAGTTTACTACTTTAAAAGGATATTTTTTTTCACTACTTATCCTTTTGATTTTGGTTCATTCAAAATATTGAAAATTAATACCCAAATAAAACTTTTCAAATGACAACTATTAATTTGTGAAGCAGTCACTGCAATCTACTGATGCAATATTTTGGAATGGCAAATCAGTAAATTGTTAGTAGTAAATTGTTGCAGTGAGTTGTTAGTGGTGGTAGTAGTAAATCAATAAATATTCGCAAATTTAATTTCTGCGTATTTGATAGTAATAGATTGAAAAGAAAAAAAAATAGCGATGAAAATTTAATGTGAATTATAAAAATAATATTCGATTGTTTTAAATCCACTAATATTAAAACAAATATCAGAAAGTAGGTTAGTATTCTAAGTGGGTAATTTGGCTGCAAGAGATTTTCATACCGAGAACTAGATAGAACGAATCAAATCATTCTGTTATTCCTTTATTCTACATGGAAGAACAGACGAAAATTGTGTTAATGAAAATTTAACACAAATTTTCATTTGTGTTGCTACCAAAAGAGGTTGTCAGATCTCAAAGAAAATTCATAGTAAGTAAAAGATAGTCTATATTTTCCAACAGTCATTTTTACGGCTTATAAAATTTTTAGTGATTTAGAAAATAACAATAAAATAGTGTAGCCTGCATTTGGTGCTCTTTTTCGATGTGTGGAGGCATAAAGGGGGAATAACAGAAGATTGTTCCCAACAATTCGTGTAAACGTATAAACGTGTAATTCGTGTAAACAAATCGTGTAAAAAATATTTGTTGGTTTTAAATCCACTGATGTTAAAAAAGAAGTCGTTGAAGTTTGATGAGGAGCATTTAATGTTTTAGAGTTAAAATGAAAAAAAGAAAAGCCCTTCAAAATATATTTTGTTTTCAGTAAAATGCAAATAATACTCCAGCTTTAAGGGTGTTCGAAGGGGTGGTACCTCACTCCCATTTTTTGCTAATTTTAGTTTATCTTAGGTTGTATTATGATAATATTTCGTTTATTAGTGTTCTTTTTAAGTTTGATTTGATTATTCATTATAATGTAGTTCGTTTTAGGTTCGATTTATTCGTTTATAGTAATTCCTTCTCGTTTCGGGTTTTGTATCACTATTTACTCTTCTTTAAAAAAATGTTTTTGACTTACGTTTGTTTAAATTATTCGGAAAAAAAACACTAATACTATACCAATACAATAGGTTACTAATAGGATACTAATACAGTTATGATACTAATACAATAGGATACTAATAGGTTACAATAAGATACTAATACAATAGGAAATCATAGGCAGCGCGCTAGCGCTGCCTAAGTAAAGAACGATTTGGGCACAATGTTTTTTTGTTTTTTTTTTTCTCCATACCCGGGCACTTCGTATCAAAGGAGTTGTCGTAGAAACTTAGAAAAGGTCATTTGATTGGAAATTGGAGTGGCTAGTGCCCTTTTTAATAGTCGAAAGTCATTGGAGGGCAACCTGCCCCCCCACCACGCCCGTCTTTCCCCCAAACACATCCAGTCAAAATTTTGAGATAGTCAGTTTGTTCAGCGTAGTTGATTTCCAGATAGAAGATATGTTTTTGAAGAGGACACTCCCCCACAACCCTCGAGCAAGGGTTTTAAGTTATGCCCTGAGGGCATATAAGAACAATGTTGGCACAATGTATCATTTTTTTTTCCTTTAGAACAGGGCACTTCATATGGAAGGGGTCGTCATAGAAACTTCAAAAGGGGCTCATTCGATTAGAAATTGAGAGTTCTAGTGCCCTTTTTAATAGTTAAAAGGTATTGGGGGCAACTAGCCCCCCCCCCACGCCTATCATTTCTCCCAACACATTCGATCATAATTTTGAGATAGTCATTTTGTTTAGCGTAGTTAATTTCCAGATAGAAAATATGTTTTTGAGGAGGGCACTCCTTCACAGCCTTCAGGGCAAAGGTTTTAAGTTATGCCTTGGGGGCATATAAGGTTTTTAAAGAAGGCTTTGTCGTAGAAACTTCAAAAAAGCTCATTCGATTGGAAATTCAAAGGGTTAGTGCCTTTTTAATAGTTGGAAGTGATTGGATAGCGACTAACGCCCCTCTCACGCCCCCCATTTTCCAAAACACATCCAATCAAAATTTTGAGATACCCATTTTGTTCTAGAAATTAGGTCTTTTAGGATGATAACCCCCTTAGAGCCCTCAGTGCAAGGGTTGTAAGTTATGCCCAGGGGGAATATGAAGTTTACATAGAAAGTTGTTGTATAAATCATAGGCAGCTCGATCGCACTGCCTATGTAAAGAACGGGGACACTCGAGAACGAGAAAAGACACTGGGAATAAGTAAAGAGGAGGACACTCCCCCACAACCCCCGGGCAAGGGTTTTAAGTTATGCCCTGGGGGCATATAAGAACGATGTTGGCACAATGTATTAGTTGTTAATTTTAACCTTTAAAGCGGGGCACTTTGTATCGAAGAAGTTGTCGTAGAAACTTCGTAAAGGGCTCATTCAATTCGAAATTAGAGTGGCTTGTGCCCTTTTTAATAGTCGAAAGTAATTGGAAGGCGACTAAGACCCCTTCCACGCCCACCATTTCCCGAAACACATCCAATCAAAATTTTTAGATAGCCATTTTGTTCAGCGTAGTTGATTTCCTGATTTCCAGATAGAAATTATGTTTTTGAGGACAGTCCCCCATAGCCCTTACGGCAAGGGTTTTAAGTTATGCCCTAGATAATTTCGGAGACCACACTGCCTTTCCATGACGATAAAATAAAAGTCCAAAATAGGGATAAAATCCTTTTTAATAGACAGTGTATAGAAAATTCACAAAAAAATACCAGATATTTTGGTCACATATACAGTGAGCGTCATCAGTAATAAAACTAAACTAAAAAAATTTAAACCAAAAGTTTATATACGAAATCAAATAAAACTACATATTTTTTAAATCTTTAATTCTTTTCAAAGCAAAGGTGGAAGCTAGCCTCTTTGATCTTCTTGGATTCGGTTCATTAGCGTTCAATGATATAACATTTGGACAAAGGTCAACTACATTGGGTGGATTGAACTTTACTCTTTCAGGTTTTAATAAATTATCATAGATAGAGTTCAGCCCATATTCACCTTTATTCCGATTCAAAGCAATATTCTTGAATAAGATTTCTTTATTTCAAGAGTTTCACGGAAATTTTGCTTTAAACCTCGATCCCTAGAAATCAAAGAGACATTTTCGAACAAAATAAAATGGTCTCGAAAATTAAAAATATGTTCTGAAAGGGCTGAAGTAAAATATTCAGACTTAGAATCTTGCTTTAAAGCCAACTAATTCGAACCTTAATGCTATAATAATCTCATCACAAGACTCTCTTTAGTATTTCCAACATATAAACTTTCACAAGTACGTGAAATCTGATAGACTCTACTTTGTTGCCCCAATCAAGTTGGATCCTTCCCATAATTTAGGAAACTACCCTAAGTATTACGACTCTTTCAAGCTACACTTAGACCATTGCTTTGTAAAATCCTTTTAAGTTTTTCACTTAGCCCGGGTACATATGGTAATGAACAAAAAACATCCCTCTCCCGAGTTGTCTCCAAGACTTCCTTAGAAATCTCTAGAAACCTTTTTCTTCTTATTAAAACAGTCTGTTTAATTAACCATTCGGTATGGAATTTGCTTATAAGTATTTTCCTTAGAAAAGAAAACTCCTCCTCAAAAAATTTTGGAGAGCAAAGACCAAAAGTCTGATGAGTTTTAAATAAGTTCAACCCAATTATTACTTGGTAAATATGATTGGAACTATAAGACCAGAATCTATTGTTATTTCTCGGTTTTCTGTAAATTTTAAAATCCAAACTATTTTGATTTTTCACAAGAAGAACATCAAGAAAAGGAAGTTTCCTATTCTCTTCTAATTCAACAGTAAACCTTAAATCCCCCCCCCCAACAATTAAGATGTTACAAAAATACTTTTAATTCCTCCTCCCCATAATCCCATGCTGAAATAATGTCATCCATATACCGGACCCAGAAAATATGTTTAAAAAAATATGAATCTAACGCAATTGTTTTAATATTCTCCACAAAAATATTAGCTAATAAAGGGGATAAAGGGGTCCTCATAGGTAAACCATTTATTTGTTCGAAATACTTCCCTCTGAATTGAAAAAAATTAGAGAACTTATTGCACAACCTTACTAAATACATAATTACAGAAACATCCAAATCTGTTTTGCCACTAATCAAATCCAAATTTCTTAACAGCTTTCCTTCTAGAAGAGTTTCGGCTGCTTCTACATCAATATTTGTGTACATTGATACAATGTCGAAGATTTAAAGCAAAGAACTCGAAGAAATTTCTATTTTTTTCTGTTTTTCAACCAAATTCGAAGAATTCTTAATATACGAAATTTTTTTAGACAAAAGTGGTTTACAGATTGACACTAACCATTTGCTCAAAACACTTGTTGGTGACCTTGTACTTGACACAATTGGTCGTAATGGTAGGTTAGGCTTATGAATTTTGGGAAGTCCATATAATTTAGGGCACAAGGGACTATGTGGCAGGCATTTGTAATAAAGTTGAGGTGTAATTTTTCCTTCATCCTTTAAGCACTTCAATTCGTTCTTAAACTTATTTGTAAAGATTTGTAAAGTTTTATTTGTAAAGTCTTCGAATTTGGTTGAAAAATTGAAAAAAGCAGAAATTTCTTCGAGTTCTTTGCTTTCAAGCTTCGACATTGTATGAATGTACACAAATATTGATGTAGAAGCAGCCGAAACTCTTCTAGGAGGAAAGCTGTTAAGAAATTTGGATTTTATTAGTGGCAAAACAGATTTGGAAGTTTCTGTAATTGTGTATTTAGTAAGAATGTGCAATAAGTTCTCTTGTTTTTTCAATTCAGAGGGGAGGATTTCGAACAAATAAATGGTTTACCTATGGGGGCCCCTTTAACCATTTTGATCAACGTAGTTGAAAGTTTTGGAAATTAGGTCTTTAAGGATGACAACCCCTCCCCCCACACCCCTCACGGCAAGGGTTGTAAGTTATGTCCTGGGGGCATATAAGGTTTTTATTGAAAGCGTAGACTCTTCAAAAGGGCTCATTCAATTGGAAATTGAAAGGGCTAGTGCCTTTTTAATAGTTGAAAGTAATTGGACTAGTGTCCCTCTCACGACCGACTAACGCCCACTGTTTTCCCAAACACATCCAATCAAAATTTTGAGACATCCAGTGTGTTCAACGTAGTTGAAAGTTCTGGAAATTAGGTCTTTTAGGATGATAACCCCCTCAGAGCCCTCAGTGCAAGGGTTGTAAGTTATGCCCTGGGGGCATATAAAGTTTATATAGAAATTTGTTATAGAAACTTCAAAAAGGGCTCATTTGATTGGAAATTGAAATTGCCTTTTTTAATAGTCGACAGTGAGAGAGTAATTAACCCGCCTCTTATGCCCATCATTTCTCCAGAAACATTCATTCAAAGTTTAGAGATAGCCATTTTGTTCAACGTAGTTGAAAGTTCTGGAAATTATGTATTTAATGATTAAAAATCTCCCAGAGCCCCAAGGGCACAGGTTGTAAGTTATGCCCTGGCGGCATATAAGGTTTTCAAACAGTTCGTGCTAACGAACTGTAAGTAAGGAGCGACCCGGCTCAATGGTAACAGAAACTAAAAAACGAAATTTTGATACCAATAGATACATTAAAAGAATCAGATTTTAATTCTGATTTCAAATGTATAAGTTTCATCAAGTTTAATCTTACTTATCAAAAGTCACGCGCCTGAGAAAATTTGGCTTATTTTCGAAAAAAGGGGGAAAGACACCCTAAGAGTTATAGAACCTTAACGAAAATCACACCATCATATTCAGCGTATCAGAGAACCCTACTTTAGAGGTTTCAAGCTCCTATCTACAAAAATGTGGAATTTTGCATTTTTTGCCAGAAAGATCACAGATGCGTGTTTATTTTTTTTTTTTTGTTTTTTTTCCCCATGGGTGATCGTATCGACCCAGTGGTCCTAGAATATCGTGGGAGGGCTCATTGGAACGCAAATTAAAAGTTCTAGTGCCCTTTTTAAGTGACCAAAAAAATGAAGTGCAACTAGGCCCCCTCCCACGCTCATTTTTTCCCAGTCACCCAAACGAAATTTTGAGATAGCCATTTTGTTCAGCATGGTCGAAAATATTACAACTTTTAGGATGACTTAATCCCTTAAAGCCCCCAGTGGGAGGGCTTAAAGTTACGAACTTTACCCAATGTTAACATATAGTATTGGTTATTGGGACCCGGCTCAATGGTAACCGAAACTCCAGAAAACGGTATTTTGATACAAATAGATATATCAAAAGAATCAGATTTTAATTCTGATTTCAAATATATAAGTTTCATTAAGTCTACCTACCCATGAAAAGTTACAGGCCTGAGAAAATTTGGCTGATTTTCGAAAAAAGGGGGAAAGACCCCCTAAAAGTTATAGAACCTTAATGAAAATCACACCATCATATTCTGCGTATGGGAATTGAAAGTTCTAGTGCCCTTTTTAAGTGACCAAAAAAATGGAGGGCAACTAGGCCCCCTCCCACGCTCATTTTTTTCCCAAAGTCACCTGATAAAAATTTTGAGATAGCCAATTTGTTCAGCATGTTTGAAAATATTATAAGTATGTATTTTAGGGTGACTTAATCCCCCGAAGTTCCCGGAAGGAGGGCTAAAAGTTATGAACTTTACCCACTGTTTACATATAGTATTGGTTATTGGGAAGTATACAGTACAGACGTTTTGAGGGGAGATTTTTCCTGGTAGTGGAGGGGGGGTTCGGGGGGTATGTGGGAGGATCTTTCCCTGAAGGAAGTTTTCGTGGGGGAAGGGACATTGCTATGAAGGGGACGCCGGACTTCCCAGCATTATTTAAAATAAGATCAGAAATTAAATATTAAAAAACTAAGTTTTTCAACTGCAACAGCAGCAACATCAAAACTTAAAACGAACAGAAAATATTATATATATGATTGGGTTCATCCGCTAGTCAATACCTCACTCTTTAAGCCAGAGATTTTTTAGTACTTTCATAAGAGCAATTTATTCTAATTAACGGCCTTTGTGATTAAGGGATCATTTTTAATGAATTGGAACAAAATTCAAACTTTCGCGTAAAGAGCGAGTTAATGACTAGGGGGCGAACCCCCTAATATACGTATTAAAAATATATGAATATAGAAGTTCGTTACGTAAGTTAATTCGTAAGTTACGTATATTTATTACTAATAAAAACGTTCGTAAATAAAATGAAACAAGTTTCGAGAAAGCCATTTAACCAAATAAAAGTAAATTAATAGGAAAATTTTGTTTTAATTATTCATGTACTGTGAGTCAAGATCAAAACCTGCATTTATTCAAAAACGTTCAAAAATTAAATAAAAAAACAAGTTTTTTTAACTGAAAGTAAGGAGCGACATCAAGGAGGCACACTTGTGCCTCTATAAAGAGGCGACCCACCACAATGTTAAGCGATTTCAGGTCCTAGAGGTTGCAGAGAGACGGCGGTAATTGCATTTTGTAGCCCAAGATCAAACTAAGAAACTTGCAAAATTTCATCCTCCTCCGACTTTATCTTCATGGGGTAAACTGGGCCGGAAGTTTCGACCCTCCCACCACAGCCCCCCTTTAACGTTGTCCGATTGGGCTGAAATTTAGAGGTTAAGCGTTCCTTGAGCCTGGGAGCTTATCCTCAAAATTTTAGCTTAATCCAATCACTCCTTCCCTGTTTTCAAAAAACCAAATATAGCCACTTAAATTTCATCATTTCTTTTTTTTTCTTATCCACGCCTACAGGCCACAGTTGGCAGCTGATCCGGGTGAATGAGGACTCATTCGAAGCAGAATTCGACCTGTTAGGGCCTTTTGATATTTTCAGACCGAAAAAATTATCCCCCGAATTTACATTAACGAAAAACCTCGTTTTCCTATAAGAACCCGCTATAAGCGGGCTCTTATCGTTTTTCTATAAGATCCCGCAAGCCCGCAAGCTGTCAAATCAGCTAACAGTTAGTCAAGTAATAATAAGTAATAAACTGTACAAAAACGTGCAAAAATTTTTTGAAAAAAACTACGTTTTCTACAGAGTTAAAGAGGCTGAGTTACAAGGTCGAACCTTAAAACGTACAGGGACTAGGAGGCAAAGTTGGGGGACTGCCACCCCCAAACCCCCTGCTTTCGCAGCCTTTAAATAAAAAAAAATTCTTTAAACTGAAAGTAAGGAGCGACATTAAATCTTAAAACGAACAGAAATAATTCCGTATATGAAAGGGGCTGTGCCCTCCTCAACGCCTCGCTCTTTACGCTAAAGTTTTACTTTCTCAAAACTCTTTTTTTTAAACAATAAAAACTTTAGCGTAAAGAGCGAGGCGTTGAGGAGGGCACAGCCCCTTTCATATACGGAATAATTTCTGTTCGTTTTAATATTTAATGTCGCTCCTTACTTTCAGTTTAAAGAATTTTTTTTTTATTTAAAGGCTGCGAAAGGGAGGAGTTTGGAGGGGCGGCAGCCCCCCAACTGTGCCTCCTAATCCCTGTACGTTTTAAGGTTCGACCTTGTAACTCAGCCTCTTTAACTCTTTAGAAAACTTAGTTTTTTTCAAATAATTAAAACTTAAAACGAACAGAGATTATTCTATATATGAAAGGGGCTGTTCCCTCCTCAACTCCTTGCTCTTTACGCTAAAGTTTGACTTTCTCACAACTCAATTTTTTTAAACAATAAAAAACTTTAGCGTAAAGAACGAGACGTTAAGGAGGGGACAGCCCCTTTCATATACGGAATAATTTCTGTTCGTTTTAAGTTTTAATGTCGCTCCTTACTGTCAGTTAAAAAAACTTGTTTTTTTATTTATTATAGATAGACTTGTGGCAAAACTTCAAAAAGGGATCAGTCAATTTGAAATTGAAAAAGCTAGTGCGCATTGTGATAGTCGAAAGGGATTGAAGGGTAATTAGCCCCCTATCATGCCCGTCATTCCTTCAAACACATCCAATTCAAGTTGTCATATAGGCATTTTTTTCAGCGTAGTAGAAAGTTCTGGAAATTAGATATTTGAGAATGACAGCCCCCTCAGCACTCAGGGCAAGGGTTGTAAGTTGTGCCCTGGGGGCATATATGATTTTTATTGAAAGTTTTGTCGTAGAAACTTCAAAGGTGATTATACTATTAGTAATTGAAAAGGCCTAGGACCATTTTTAATATTTGAAAGTAATTGGAGAGCAACTATTACACCTCTTATGCCAACCGTTTCCCCAAACACATCAAATCATAATTTTGAGATAGCCATATTGTTTAACGTAGTTGAAAGTTCTGGGAAGTCGGTCTTAGAGGATGACAACCATTCTAACAGAGCTTAAGGTAAGTGTTGTCATTTATGCCCTAGGTGCATGTAAGGTATTTATAGAAAGTGTTGTCCTTTCCAAAAGGGATCATTCGATTGGAAATCGAAAAATCTAGTGCCCTTTTTAATAGTCAAAAGTGATTGGAAGGCTTGACATTTTTTTTTAGTAATGATCGATGTGGGTATAATGTATTAGTTAATGTTGTTGTTGTTGTTTAGACCAGGGCACTTCGTATCGAAGGAGTTGTCGTGGGAATTCGAAAAGGGCTCATTCGACTGAAAATAGAAAGGGCTGATGCCCTTTTAATAGTCGAAAGTGATTGGAGAGCAGCTAATCCCCCTTCCACTCCCATCCTCCCACCCCCACCCTCCCCTTTTCCCATTATTTTTAAAAACTAAATGTTGCCTTAAGATTAAATCAAAATGCACTGTGATAATGATAATTCCCTACGAGACATCTAAGCAGTATTCCAAGAACGACTGAGCGTATTATGTTCAAAGTTTTGGGGCTACTTCTGCTCTTAAAATTTAACCAAACCAAATTGCGTAAGTGTATCCAAGCTATCAAAGAAAGTGAACAGATTTTTCTGCGAATGGTATCATATTTTCCATTTCAGGTCAACTAGAGGAGGTATGAAACTATATTAAACACTAATGTTTGTATCCAGATTTTTAAAGGGTTGCACGTTGTTAAAAACTGCTGAAAATTTTTCTCCAGCATACAAATAGCAGGCCAAACTATAAAGTCTTAAAAAACGAAAAGATTTAAAGTATTATTTTCTTTTTCCCTGAAAAGACTATATCAATATAAAACGGACAGAAGCTAATTAAAAAAAACTTCTTCCACATATAAGTTTTTCAAAAAGAAAAGTAAAGAACTCCATTAAACAAAAAATGAGCAAAAATAAAATCAAATAATCTACCAAGGGTGAAACTACCACAAATCAGCATCGATAAATAAGTGAAACCCAAAACGAACAGAAATTAACATAAGTTGGGTGCAAAACCCCCTATGCCTTCCCAAGGCCAGAACAAAATTTGCACTTACTGAAAAAATACAAATGAATGTGCATTGTCAGTTTAATATACATATACTGTAATTTCTTAATCAAAATGTTAATTATTATTTGATTTATTAAAGTTATAAAAGTAAAAACATTTATATTTTTTCAGTAAAGTGCAAATTTTGTTCTGGTCTTGGTAAGGCATAGGGGTTTCGCGCCAAACTTATGTTAATTTCTGCTCGTTTTGAGTTTGACTCGGTTAATTATTGTAGTTTCTGTTCGTTTTGGGTTTCATTTATTTATCGATGCTGATTTGTGGTAGTTTCACGATTGATAAATTATTTGATTTTATTTTTGCTCATTTTTTGTTAAATGGAGTTCTTTATTTTTCTTTAAAAACTTATTTTGCGGAAAAAGTTTTTTTAATTAATAGTCTAAAGAAACAACCGTTCGTGGAAGAGCACATGGTTACATGAAAACACCCATGTAAAACTTTCACACCGCATTCGTGAATGCTGTTAAAGAAGAATAAGAATAAGAATGCTTAAAAAAGAAGAAGAAAAGAACAAAAGTAATAATAGGGAACCTACAAGTATAAGGGTAATGTCAGTTAACTAAAAAAATGCAAGACACCCTCATTTTTCATTCTCGGAACCTAAATAAATACAGTAAATGAACCACATATAATTACTATAAAATAATGTTTTTATTACATTTTGAATGAACAAACATCATCTAAAGTTTCATAATTATTGTCAGTTTTTTCCATTAACCTAGAACCTCCATAAACTTTTTATTTCAAAGGAGGATGCATAACTTATTTGTACCATCTCTTTTTAACTATGACCAGTGCCAATGAAATGAAACTTCAACTAAATTGCTTATGTGCTTCGAATGAGATTCTTCAACTAAAGTAGTTCAGATTATCCTACACAAAGTAAATCAAAAGTCGCTTTGGTGATATATATCAAGTTTCCGAAATAACATTTAATATTTATTTTCCCGACGCCTTCTTTTAAGTAACCTTAAATGATGAATCCGATGAAACAACACGATAAAATTCACCCTGTTAATTTTTGGATTATAAAGTGTAAAATTCTAATTTTTTTTAAATTTTAATCAAGGCAAGCTTAATTGTTCAAAAAAAATATGTGTTGTTGCTTTTGAAATAAATTATTTTTTCTATATTTTTTTTCCTGAATTTATTCAGTGCCAAAGGGAGTAAGATTTTACAGAGGTTAAGAAACCTCATTTTTAACACGTTATCTTCAGGTCACGCTGATAAAGTTTACAGCAACAGCGATAAGTATATATATATATATATATATATATATATATATATATATATATATATATATATATATATATATATATATATATATATATATATATATATATATATATATATATATATATATATATATATATATATATATATATATATATATATATATATATATATATATATATATATATATATATATATATATATATATATATATATATATATATATATATATATATATATATATATATATATATATATATATATATATATATATATATATATATATATATATATATATATATATATATATATATATATATATATATATATAAATATATATATAAAAATAAGTTGAGCAAAACACTTACAATTATGAAGGTTGAAGTTAAAATGGTAACTAATTTTAGATTATAGCAAGTGGTGGAAACATCTCTATAAGGAGGCATTTCTCATATAGACTTATATTCTATTATTTAGCTCGCCCATCAACTATATTTAAGTTAACTATATTAAGTCAACAGTCAACTATATTAAGTTTACCTTACTAACAACGACGGGATTAAAATAGAAAGAGAAAAAGAGCCAAACATCAAGGACTATGAAAGGCTGTATAGATTATAGTAACTATTTTTAGGCTACAATTAAGAGGCTAAAGTGTGTCCCTATCAAGTTGATTCACTTGCTGTTATGTAATTTTGCATTTTTTCACTGTATCATGAAGCAATATTAGCATATAGTTTTTTGGTGTTGACGACGGTGGAATTTAAATAGGTAATGGTGGTGGGACCAAACACCAACAATTCAAAAATGTTCAAGACATAATAGTAACTAAGTTCTAAGCTTTAGCTTTTCAATATCACATCGGTCCACGTGGAATAACATAATTCTGTAAGTTTTGACTATATCAACTAGCCAAATTAGTTTATAGTTAACAGTGCTGACATCAATGGAATGAAAACAATAAGGAGATTGAGCCAAAGAACAACAATTATTAAAGGCCGAAGAGACAATAATAATAACTAGTTTTTAGGCTATAGCAAGAGCTCCTATCGCGTTGGTTCTCTT
Source organism: Artemia sp. Qi Xiang Cuo (assembly GCF_049724085.1). Lineage (NCBI taxonomy): Eukaryota > Metazoa > Arthropoda > Branchiopoda > Anostraca > Artemiidae > Artemia > Artemia sp. Qi Xiang Cuo. The sequence continues at coordinate 24,732,227 of NC_142801.1, forward strand.
GTTGTTACATAATTGTGTAATTTTTTACTATATCAACTAGCCAAATTAGTTTATAGTTAACACGGTATTGTTCTAAAATCCGGGAAACATGCGATAAGTGAAGTTTGGTTAATGCCAATGAAATAAAACAAGATAGGATACAAATATAATAGTTTAGAAACAAATTTCGGCTATATATTTGCACATTAGGGGGGGGGTAAAGCATAGCATATATTAAATACGTAACCTAACCTTTACCCCCCAACCTAGGTACCTTTTAGTCCCCCTAAACCCAAAAAAAAACCAAAAGTTTAAGTATAGTTCCCGGAGTGAGAAACCCTTTGTAATGTATATCTTTATACAGCGTCTCGTATAAGTACCGGGAATTGGCTATCTGAGCTTTGCTTTTCTCGACGCGTGTTTCCCGCATTTTAGAACAGTACCGTTAATACTATTGACAACAATGGAATGAAAATAATAAGAATATGGATCCAAGCAGCTACAATTAGGAAAGGCTGAAGAGACGAAAATTATAACTAGTTTTTAGCCTATAGTAAGAGTTCTTATCACGTTGTTTCTCCTGTTATTACGTAATTGTGTAATTTCTACAATATCAACTAGCCAAATTAGTTTATAGCTAAAACTGTTAACAACAACGGAATGAAAATAATAAGGAAGTTGAGCCAAACAACTATATAAGAAAGTTAGTTGAGCCAAACAATTACAAACGTGAAAGGCTGAAAAGATAATAATTATATCTAGTTTTTTGGCCATAGCAAGAGTTACTATCATGTTAGTTGACATACGTAGTTGTGTAACTTTTGACCGTATAAAGTTGTAGTGTGGGATGCTATTTCAATTGAATCAATTTGTGTAATGATATCACTTCCATGGTAAATTATACTGTTTAAGTTCATTGTGGTTAATAAAGTGTAACGTATACTATAGAAACCTATATCCTTAGTAACCAAAAAAAAAGAAAAATGATAACTGTGCTTGAGTGAGAACCAAGGAATCAGTTTAGTTTGTTTCTTCCATCATGGTTTCAATTGTCACTATATTAGTGTCTGTTTCTACTTTCATTATCTCTATAGTGATAACTATTAACCTTACCTTTCTGCATGGCCTATATATTACTACCATCAGAAAGACAATAATTAATGATATATTACAATTTTGGAGTATTATTGGATGTATTTTACTCCTCATGAATTACATAGTTGTAATCACCAGGCTTTTGATGGAGCAGGTTGAAGAGGTTCATTGTTGGCTGCTACCAATTACTGGGCTGCTTGTTGTGTATTTTTCTAATTTTGAACAGAGTGTGTGTCTAGTTGCGCGGTTTATTATGCTCCGCTTTCCACAACGCATAAAAAGCTGGTCCGACAAAAAAATTCTCTTCATTTCCATCCTTTCTGGCATTTGTGTATCTGCTCCTGGTCTTTTATCTTTTTCTAATATCAGTGGATTCATACTGTATAAATTCTGTTTACTGGAAAGGGCTCAGAAGGTATCCCTTCGCCTCGGTGTATCGAATGCAGTGGGCGCCTACTTTCCCCTAGTATTTCTTCTAATACTGAGCTTTGTTGTTTTGAAACTGGAGAACGCTGCTGCTAATAAGGTTTTTCCCAACACGGGGCAGAGAACTATAAATATATTAACAGCTAAAGCTCAGGTTTTGACAGCGTTGTCATTAATCCCAACAAGTGTTATACCTCCTCTGTTGTCCGAAATGTCTATTGAAAACTTCAAAATTGAGGACAGTATTTTGATCGTGCCATTTTTGTTTTTTACATGCAATGCCATCCGCTATTTGATTCCACCTGCTATGTATATTGCTTTTAACAGTTCAATCAGAAAACGCTTGAACGAGCAGTTTCAACTCCTTCGGGCACGTTTAATAGAATAAAGTACTATATAACTTTACATGCACTCCTACCACCGCGTTATATGTGATTTCTTTTTTGTTTTCATTTTTTTTGCTCCTAATTTGTGAAAGATTTTCCCCCGTAATAAACTAAAGAATCTGAAAAATAGAAGAATGCGAAGTTCGATTGCCATAAGCTGTATGACGAAAGGTTTGCCACAAGCTCGAGGAAAATGTAACATCACAGCTTCTAAATTAGAAGAAAATCATTAAAGGTTCATAGAACATTTACATATTCTTTAGGCACTTTTCAGCAAAACCATCACCTGATTTTCACTACTGAAAAAGCTTGTACTGGAAATTTCTTTTACTTTTTTTCTCTCTCCCTCTCTTTTTAAGAGTGACTTCAGATATAAATTTTATCACTAAAGACCTAAAAATTTTGTATAAACACCAAAAATTTTAGTAAAGGTTTAACTAGGCATTGCAATTTTTTTTCTTGAAAAAAATGTTTAAAACTAGCAGCTCTGTGCAAGGGCGCCGGCAGAAAATTTTCCAGGGAGGGAGGATCCAGCTGTCGATTTGACCCTCTTTCATTTTATTGTCCAATTCAACTAAATAAAATGAACAGGTTCAAAAAAAAATTCGTTACGGACAATCTTATCAAATAGTTTGTGATAAATAACTGGAACTAAAAATTAATTTGGGCCAAACTCACGAAAACTAAAAATGGGATTCTCATGACAATTGCTACACCGGAAGTATTGGCTTTTTATACTGATTCTAAATATATCAAACTCTTTCAGTTTATTGTTACCCACTCAAAACCAAAAATCTAAGAAAATTTGTCTGATTTGGGAAAAGAGGGGAAACACACCCAAAAAAGTAAGAGTATTGAAAATCCTTTTGTTAGATACATCATGTCAGAGAACCCTCCCGTAAAGGTTTCAAGCTCCGATCTTCAAAATGTGGAGTTTCGTTTTTTTTTCAGAAGAAACATCGTCGATGCATGTTTATTTGTTTGTTGTTTTTTTTTTTCCCAGAGGTGATTGTATCAAGCCGAAGGTCCAAGATAATTGGGAGGGAGCTCATTTAAACGTAAATTTAAAGCTTTTTAAGTGACCCTACAGATTGAGCCAGGGAAAATCTTGTTTTCTGTCATTTTAGGGCACCAAACTACGACTTTACCCCAAAGAGGACGAACTTATAATAAAATTCTGAGAAGCTAATTGATTTAAAAGTATCAATAACTATATTTTAGGCTTCGCAGTTGCAAAAGAAGTAATGCCAGACGCTGGTAGTACTGGATTCTACCAAGTTGATTCGCTTTATTTGTAATGAAATTAGGCTAATTTTGGTGATCTGTAATTGTGTATCAGCTATTATGAGAGGCGGGGTGAGTCATTGTTTAGGCGGGGGTAGGATAGATTCCTAAAAAAGTAGTTTTAATGGACAAACTGCTTACTCGTCATGAGGCTTCAGATAAATGTTGAAAGAAGTAGGGGGAGTAGGAATTAATTAAAATGTTTCTCTATACAGGTAATATTTTACATTCCCATATCGACCAGCACAGAAGTGGAAAAGGCAAGGCAGGCCATCACCAACCCGGCCAGGACATTTCTTTGGAATGCCAAATACTGCTAGGAAATTAGTTTTCAGCAATTTTAAATGGTAATATTTTTTTTCTATTTATATGAAGTACTTCAATGTATTTAAGCAAATGTATGTAATGTGTTTATCGATAAGAAAATACTATTGTAGAGGTTGTGATGGCTTCAGTTATGTAAAAGATCATAAGTCTCACATAATTCTCATCCATCCAAAGAATAATCCTCCTTTTCTTCCGAGCGAAATTCTTTAGTAGTAATATTAACAAGAAATTTTTACCAAAATTACTACTCATCGCCAATTTTAAAGCATATTCAAATTTTGTCCAAAATTTAAATTGCAAATTTAAACGTAGGACGGTACTAACCAACTAACAATTGTTGATTTACAAATTGTAAAAGCAGTTAACCGGGGATTTAAGGGACCGGTACTTCAAATTATATCTTAGATTGGGATGATTATGGGTATGATTGGGAAAATAATCAGAAATTAAATAAACAAGGAGCTCTTCAACTGAAAGCACGGAACAGATTTGAAACATTTTTAAAAAGATTATTCTTTATATGAAGGGGGCTGTCTCCTCCTTAGCTTCTTACTCTTTACTGTGAAGTTTGGCTTTTGTCCAAACGTTCTAAGAAAGTTTGCAATTGGAAAAAGACTTTTCAAAGCACTAAAAAACTTTTGTTTAATCAGCAGGGTGCTGAAAAGGGGGCAGTCCCCCTTGTATACAGAGTAATTTGAACAAATAAACTTTCAACTGGGGATAAATCCATTTATTTAGACAGTGAAAAAACAGGTACAAAAGTCCAGATATTTCGGTCACATATTCGTCTTAGAACGGCAGTGTGGTCTAAGAAAACAACACCTAATTTAAAGGTGCTACGTCGAAAATACAGAGTAATTTAATTTTTTTTTAGGATTTAAACTTGCTCCTTACTTTACAAAACCTTTTCTGTTTGTTTAATTACATTTCATGAAACTGTAAAGTCTTATGAATACAATACTTTTGGTAAGGCCGAAGAGATCAATATTTCAGTGATCTCTGTTTGGATTTTGATGGGTAATCAAACAGTTCGTGGTAAAGAACTTTAAGTAAGGGGCGACCCGACTCAATAGTAACCGACACTCTAGAAAACGAATTTGTATACCAATAAATATATCAAAAAAATTGGCTTATTATGCTGATTCTAAATATAGTATATATGTTTCACTAAAATTACTCTTACCCATCAAAAGCTACGAGCCTGAGAAAATTTGTCTGATTTTAAACAAAAGGGGAAAGACCCTCTAGAAGTCATAGAATTTTAATGAAAATCACACCATTAGATTCGGTGTATCAAAGAACCCCACTGTAGGGGTTTCAAGCTCGTATCTACAAAAATGAGGAATTTGGTTATTTTTACCAGAAGAAAGATCACGGATGCGTGTTTATTTGTTGTGGTTTTTTTTCCCCCAGGGGTGATCGTATTGACCCAGTGGACCAAGAACTTCGGAAGAGGGCTCACTTTAATGGAGATGAATATTCCTAGTGGCCATTTTGAGTGACCAAAAAATTGGAGGGCAACTAGGCCCCCTTCCAAGTCATTTTTTCCCAAAATCGTCCGATCAAAATTTTGAGAAAGCTATTTTGTTGAGCATAGTTGAAAGGCCCAATAACTATGTCTTTGGATATAAAATGGCCCCCTGCAGCCCCTGGGGAATTTTTTTTAAGTTATAAAATTTGCCCTTTGTTTACGTATAGTATTTGTTATTGGGAAGTATATATACATTATCCGGGTGGGGAGGGGATCAATTTTCTGTTGTGAAGATTTTGCACGAGGAGAGTTTTCTATTGTGAGGGAAATTTCAAGGGAGTGAACTTTTCAGGGAGATTTTACATTGAGTGAATTTGCCAGAATTCCTATACGAAATTTAATTATATGTCTTGCTTTCTCTTTACCGATTCAATTTTACGTGTTGAGATGTGAAAGGTAATTGTCCGGGGTAAATTTTCGCCAGGATTGAATTGTCCATATGTCATTTCTGTGGGAAGGGGGATTTTTCCGCTGAGGTGGAGCCAGATATACTGGCCTTATTTAAACAAGGAACAGAAATTAAATAAAAAAAAAGGTTTTTAAATGGAAAATAAGGAGTAACATTAAAACTTAAAACGAACAGAAATTATTACGTATATGAGGGGTGTTGCCCCCTCCTCAGCACCTCAATTCTTACGCTAAAGTTTAAATGTTGTCCCAATTTTATAAAAATGACTCCTGAAACACAAGGGTCGTTTAATTCGAACAATAAGTAACTTTTTTTAAAGTGTCGAAAAACTGTTGCGTGAAGAGTAAGGTGTTGAGGAGGGGGCAACCCCTCTCATATACGTAATAATTTCTGCTCATTTTAAGTTTTAACGTTGCTCCTTACTATCAGTTGAAAAAACTTGTTTTTTTTATTTAATGAAGCTTAGAGACAAACATTTTTCTGAAGGCAATGGAAAAGTATGTCAATTAGTGTAAAAGTATATAAAAACTAAATAAGTAAGTAATTACAAAAAATACACAAAACAATAGCCTGTTTACAAAAACTAAAATATAAACTCCCAGCATTCAGTTCTGTTGAAGCGTTGCCGAACAGGGTTGCCACCGAGGTTACGTTCGTACCATTTATGGTACGTTTTACGTTACGGTCTTAAAAACGTTACATTTTGTTACGTTTTTGAATTCATGTTACAATTATGTTACGCTTTTGAATAATTAGTAAGTTTCACATTTTCTGAGTAATCTATTTTTCCCCCCGTGAAAAAATCTACTGTTCCCATTTTAAACACACTTACATGAGTAGAGAAATTCTTTTGCATCGTGGTCATTTCATCTTATCACACAATCACTCAGTTTTTAGGACGAGAAAATACCCACTTCGCTTGCTCGTACAGCAATTTAAAATAACATTCTCTCTCATGAGCATAAGATTATCATTTGTTTAGTAACAAGTGACAATGGTCAGTTAGTCACCTCACCAACTTTCAATTTCATCAGTGTTGAGTTTGAATCTTGTTCCGTCAACAGTCATACTAAAATTATACGGGAAAGGAGCTAGCTGAAGTTGGGAAAAAAATATATTATAAAATCATGTAAATAATAATAAAAGCTATTTTCTTTATAATTTTGTTTTAAAGAAGTGATTATAAGATAATGTGGCACTTGTCAATTAACTGGTACACACGCGAGAAGTCAAGTTTGGTTAATGTTAATGAGAAAAAACAAAATAGGCCTATGATGAAAATATAATAGTTTAGAAACAAATTTTGGCTATATATTCGCACATTAAAGGGTTTGGGGAAGGGGTGGTAAAGCATAGTATATATTAAATACGTAACCTAACCTAGATAATTTTTCGCCTAAACCCCAAAAAACAAAAGTTTAAATATTGTAAACGCAATGACAAACCACGCTTTGCGATCCAATTCTCTATTTGGCCCGTTTGACTAGTTTCCTTTAGTATCTATCTTGCGTGTATACCAGCTAATTGACGAGTGCTGATGATGATGCATATATATATATATATATATATATATATATATATATATATATATATATATATATATATATATATATATATATATATATATATATATATATATATATATATATATATATATATATATATATATATATATATATATATATATATATATATATATATATATATATATATATATATATATATATATATATATATATATATATATATATATATATATATATGAGCCATTTTTAGGTTATATCTAAGCATTAGCATGAGCCGGAATTTTTTATTTGATGCTGACTTTTTCCAAATATCGTGGTCCCTTTTCGTCATTATACACCCCCCCCCCTTCCCCATCTTAGGTCCCACATATAACAGTATAAGTACATTTCATCGTTGTGTCGAATCTTGCGAGGATATTTTTTCTTGTTGTATTCTTACATGTTCTTTCATATTGTAAAGTAAGAATTTTATTGGTTTATCTTTTTTTTAATATATTCCTAGGGGTATATCCCGGACCATCAGAGGGGCGGGTGTATTTTTAAAAAGGGGCCATGCTATTTGGAAATAATATAAAACAAAGAATTTAATGGTACTGCTTGTGTGTTTAGCATGTTTTCTTCAGAAAAGGACAATCACTAAATATTTTACTTTAGAAAAAGACAACTAGGCTAATGCCCATTTTTATGAAGAAGATAAACAGTCTTGTATCTGTACAGGGTAGGCTTACAAGCTACTTAAAAATGATTCATAGGGACCACGCTGGCCGGACTGGGCCCCAAACCCCTGAAAATGTAAATTTCTTCGAATTTTTCGGCATTTCTTTATTAAATTATAGGTTTTTTATTATCACCCCTAACTTTTTTTTATTAAATCATTTCCAGTTCATTTTTATTAACTCACTGTTCTTTTTGTTCCATCTTCCATTAATTTTTTTGTCACACGATTTTTTTTTATTTGTGAATTATTTTTCAACCACTTCTGAATCTTCAGTTACTTCCCACTTTTATCAGTATAGCACAACGGTAAGAGCACCGCCCGAGGCTATGTTAACTTAGTTTTTAATCTTGGATGAGACACTATATTTTTTTTAATTGAAAAATTAAAATACTTAAAATTATTGTTTCTAGAATCTATAAATATAAGTGAAAATTCGGGGCAAAAAATCGATTCGTTTTCGTTTTTGCATAATTTGATCTTTTTTATTGGTATTCCTCAATTCATCGACTTTTTCCGTTTATGCATTTAAAACCTAGGCAAATTTGGTATTTATGTTATGTAAAACCCAATGCTTTTTGTGCCCCTCATGTTTGACTATATTTATATATTCTTGAGAAAGAAAATAATTCTCTACGTTTTAGTTCAATTTGAAAATGAGTTTAATTTTTTTTTTTTTATTGTTTGACCTTCTCCCCTAAAAATTCTTAGTACGTGCCTGGACTAGTGAGACCCATCAAAACAGCTTTAGGATAACATTCTTGGGGTTGAATTGTGTGAACTCTTCTTTTATTTCTTGTTTTCTTTTGGTTGGGAGTTACGATTGTAATTACAAACAGAAAAAGGCATTTTATGTAAATAACTGCTGTTTCGTATAAGAACTGAAGACAACAACTGAAATAATTTTTGTTCGATAAAATAAAAACAAAAAAAACTCTGTCACTCGAAATTGCTCAAATCTTTATTTTGGAGCGATGCAAATTTGAAGTTTGAGGAGGTGAGACCGAGACCGAGCCAGTCTAAAATATTAGACGGGAAGGGAGCGATTAAAATGATTTTTTGGGTGTTTTTAAGAAGCTGGATTTATTAAGATCGTTTTTATTGAAATTTAACAAAAACAATCTAGTTGGTTATATTCTTTTCTGAAAAACTCTAAATTGTCCTGTTTTTATTGATTTGCCTTTTATATTGTACGTATTACTCATCAACTTTTGGTTTAAAACACCAATAATGGCAATCAAAAACAACAACAACAAAATAAGCAAAATAGAAGCCTAGAGTTATATACACGCCTGGGGGGGGGGGGGGTCGTTCTGTTGTGCAGGTAAACTGGAAGCAGCACTTACAGTTGAACAAATAGGAATTTCCTGAAGGTAAAGAAGCATGAACTGTTATTATTATATACTTTTTTAGAAACCTTTTAAAAGTTGGAGGGAGGATTTTTAATGAGATTACGTAAAATAATATTTTTCAAACTATACACGAGTAGTATGTTACCTTATACTTTGCCTAGACTATGTTCCTTCCTGTGTTATTTGGGGCCTTTAAGTTCCTTGGCACCTTTCCAGACCATGTACTTATGGATTCTGGGCTTTTACGTTCCTTCCTATGCTATTTGGGGCTTTTACGGTCCTTCCTATGCTATTTGGGGCCTTTACGTTCCTTCCTATGCTATTTAGGGCCTTTAAGGTCCTTTCTCTTCTATTTAGGGCCTTTACGTTCCTTCCTATGCTATTTGGGGCCTTTACGTTCCTTCCTATGCTATTTGGGGTCTTTACGTTCCTTCCTGTGTTATTTGGGGCCTTTAAGTTCCTTGGCACCTTTCCAGAGCATGTACTTATGGATTCTGGGCTTTTACGTTCCTTCCTATGCTATGTATACACCTTTTCAAAGAGAGTGAGTATAACTTGATTGGTGATTGGGATTTGAATAAAAGGAATAGTTTTCTTTACAATTCATATTAGTAAGAGAATTGAATTCAATGTTTAAAAGCATATCCACAATGTCATTTTGCTGTGTCGTTATCAATATATTAATAATCTATATAAATGCATTCGGATCACAGTGTAGAAGCTTCATAAAATAGTCTAATGATCACTTTTCATTATGTCGAAAAGCATTCCCTGAGAAAGTATATTTCCTTGAATAGACAGCTCTAGAAAATTGTCATCTAGAACCAAACGTTTTTCCATAAGAACTAGATTCCTCAGGGGCCTTTACGTTCCTTCCTATGCTATTTGGGGCCTTTACGTTCCTTCCTATGTCATTTGGGGTCTTTACGTTCCTTCCTATGCTATTTGGGGCCTTTACGTTTCTTCCTATGTCATTTGGGGCCTTCCTAT